>NC_137885.1:9766717-9836717 GCF_963924005.1 Protomyctophum bolini
GTAATTTAGAGAGCATGTTATTTTGACAGATGCCAGGTTCATTTGTTGACCTGGCATGAGAGATTTACAGTAAGCAAGAACAACACAAAGTAATTACATCAAATGCATAGAAATAGTCATCAAGGATCATAAGCAATAGCTAAGAACCTAACATCCGTCTAACAGTATAGTATATAGTCATAGTTTCATTGTACAGATTATCTGTATGAAACTATGAGAGAATACACTATAGAGTGCATATGTCTACATAATATGCTATCTAAACTACATAAGTTTAGCCTTTGCATACGCCTGTAAGGTCCACGGGGCTATAGTGCAAGTGATTTCTGAGGCACTACACTGTCTATGGATGTGTTTACCTTGCTTTCTGTAAAGTCACTCTGGATAAAGAGTGTCTGCCAAAAGCCTACATTTTAAATCAATGTACTTTTTACTCCACCACAATTATATGATATACCTAATTCTATACCTAATTCTATTTAATGATTTGGGTAAATATTGAGGTTATAGTATCAGGCATTTAGAGGTTTCGTGTGTGGAGCTGTCACATTGCTGTCATATGTAGGGTTACAGTTAAAATGCCCCCCCCCCCCCAAAAAAGATGGCATATTAAATTCAGCGTGTGTGTGTGTGTGTGTGTGTGTGTGACTGTGTGTGTGCGTGCATGCAGCCGTGCATGCATACGTGCGCGTGCCTGTGGGCCACATTTGCAGCTTACATGCTGTTGTGTGACCTAACCTGTGCAGCAGAGAGTGAGCTAAATGGAGTGTTTACTGTGTGAGGTGTAGCAGAGAGTGAGCTAAATGGAGTGTTTACTGTGTGAGGTGTAGCAGAGAGTGAGCTAAATAGAGTGTTTACTGTGTGAGGTGTAGCAGAGAGTGAGCTAAATAGAGTGTTTACTGTGTGAGGTGTAGCAGAGAGTGAGCTAAATGGAGTGTTTACTGTGTGAGGTGTAGCAGAGAGTGAGCTAAATGGAGTGTTTACTGTGTGAGGTGTAGCAGAGAGTGAGCTAAATGGAGTGTTTACTGTGTGAGGTGTAGCAGAGAGTGAGCTAAATGGAGTGTTTACTGTGTGAGGTGTAGCAGAGAGTGAGCTAAATGGAGTGTTTACTGTGTGAGGTGTAGCAGAGAGTGAGCTAAATGGAGTGCTTACTGTGTGAGTTGTCGCAGTGAGTTAAGCCTTCAGCAGGTGGGCAGGTTGCAGGGAAAGAGCTGGTGTCATCAAGTGTTAGTAACCTGTAATCCCATGTCTGGGGCCACCAGGGGCACATGCAGTAGCCTACGTCCTCCTGCAGCCCTCCTTTTTCAGTATGTCTAGATGTATCTGTCAATCCTTGTCCCTATATACAAACAGGTTTGTTTATGGTAGGTTTGAGATGGCCAAACAGGAGAATTTCGGACTTTCGGACGTTATGTCTAAGTCAGAGTGATGTGGCCGGCCTGCGATCACTGATTAGCCAAGTACATTAATTCATTAAATTGTGATATTATCAGAGGCAGTAAGCAGCGGTATGGACTTGATTTGTGTTTCAAAGTCAGTCCTATTTTAATATGATTGATTGCCTACTTCAATTCAATTGCCTTTTTTTTTTAAATAGGGGGAAAACAGGAGTCCAAGTAATAGGTTTCAATCACTACAATAAATCCATGTCGTACAATTATAACATTTAGACATTGCAATCTAATTTAAAACAAAACTATTTCATACCAGGCTCCCTAGAACATAATCGTTTCAAATGTGGTGACATGTAGAAATCAATTTGGGGGAAATGTAAAACCTGCCCTGAGCTAATATGTTACTGAACACTGTCCTCTTGTGGTCGTTTAGAGACATCGCAACTAAGGTCCTCAGCTTTCTACCGTGTCGTCACTAATCACTGACACGGTACCAGCTGGTGGTGAACAGCTCTGGTTGGAACAGCGTCAGCGTGTCTGTCGGAGTGGAAGAACAGAACAAAACTATTTTACTATTTTCTAATTTGAATTGTGAAAAGTGTTGGAACCTAACAAAAAGTAAGAGTTTTGGACACACGAGGTTTCCGGTTACTTCCACCGGGCATTGCGGACAAAAACAACAAACAAAACAGCATTTGTCATGACACAACATTTAGAACCGTGCACAGGTAGCATGAGGTATGTATGTGAAATTAACGTGTTAGTGTTTTAATTACTTCTTATTTTTTGTTTCTAGAACAGATTTAGGGAAATAAATAATGGTATTATAAACTGTAGCCCATTTCGGGGCTCATGCTTTACCTTATTCTCTGTATTTGGGGGACACTCGGTCCAGAAAAGGTAAACAATAAATTACGCGGCCTTTTTTACCCTTGTTTACTAAACAAGGGTACCGAAAGGCCGCGTAATTTATCTGCAGGCTGCAGCCCACATAGGGCCTCCATTTCTAAGTTCCACCAATGGCATAACAATAACATTTTGTTACAAATACAATCACCATATTGTCTTGACTCTTGTTCATATTAACACATAATTCATGTAGCTATGGATATGATTATGATAATAAACACACTTCTAAGCTCTGTTCAAAATCAGAGAATGGAAGTTGCAGCCGCGGTCCTGCTTGTATATAGGCCTAGTATATTAGTTTTTTTTAAATAAATGGCGCTGTTCTGTTGTATAGGCCTGTGCATGGTTATACAACCATGTGGGTGCCTGGACCTTTGAGAACAGGGCTCGACGCCACATTTTGAAACGTTTACGTGATAACCTGCTGAAGCCACCCAACTCCTGTCTATTTGAGGTATGTGCGGTCAAGCCTAGTCTTTGGCTCAGGGAGGAGGAGGCCCCTGCCATGCAGAGTCCCGTCGGTGCCTTGAGGGAAGGAGAGACGGAGAGAGCGTTGCCACAGATGGCGCAGGAGCGAGTACGTGCAAAGGTGGGCCTGTTGCGATACCCTTATCCTATTTTGCATATATATTTGACAAATTGGAGCAAAACCTTTCAACTCAACAAGAACATAATTATGTGTCCACGTGTTGGAGTGGAAGAACTCTACTCCTGGCTGAGTGTTTTCCAAAAATACACTTTCGGTGTGTGTGTGTGTGTGTTTAAAGCAGGCTCAGTCTCCAGTGTATATTAATTATTAAACAGATATATTCCTTTGGCTTAAAACATCAGATGTGTCCACGCATATAAATATGGTAGACTATTTGCATTTGAGCTAATTAGGAGTCAGTATATAACTGTGTGTGTGTGTGTGTGTGTGTGTGTGTGTGTGTGTGTGTGTGTGTGTGTGTGTGTGTGTGTACAGTATGTGTCAGTGCATGTGTATCTTTTTTCATAAAACAAGAGCCTCATTTATTTGATGGGTTGACATTCATTTCAGGGATCTCTAATGAAATGCTTGTGCATCTATCTATCTATCTATCTATCTATCTATCTATCTATCTATCTATCTATCTATCTATCTATCTATCTATCTATCTCTACAACACAGTTTAGACACTTCCATTTATTTTGGTTCTATATCATAAATGATGCCATTACCTGACCTGTATCTCAAATGGTCAAATATTTGATTGAAGGAGCCTTTTGTATTCTTTCTCTATTATGCAACATGTAGATTTTTATGTTACTTCAAGAGAAAAGGCTTGCTCAACTCAGACAGTCTTCTAAAGGGTCAGGCGTGTGCCGGGTGCAGATTCAAAGAGAACGTATAGAAAGATAATAAAATCTGCATTCTCAGTCGTAGTAACTAGTAAGAGTCTTGTTTAATAAGGTTGAGGATCCGCAGCAGCAGTCAAACCAGACATGCGTGTAGGCCTTCGTCAGTGTCAGATTTGTCAAGATTTTTATTTTAGATTTTTATTTAAAAAAAAACTAACTGGTTAATCGATCGATAAGGTTATCAATTTATAAATTAATTGATATTTGGACACAAAAAACCAATAGCCGGTGTAAAAGCTGCACGACAGGTTGTGAGTACATTGGCAACCTTTTTTAATAGCTAAATTATTAAATGGGTTTGACTTTGAGAACTACTGCTGTATAGCACCAAAATATAAGTTCCCCTTATGAGCCGAAATAAGCACTTTTAGTTCTATTTAGCTTTAGCACAACCTTTTTGTGTATAATATTCTAGCTTTACTTGATGCATACCTGGATGGGTCCAATAGCTGAAAAGACATGCACAGAAATAATAATTTCACCCTTCTTGGAAAAAAAGAAAAGAAAAAAGAAAGTGACAAGCCCGGGGTGATTGATGACAGGCTGGGGGAAATTGATCGGCCAAATGTGTCTGTTTTTCCTGAAACCTGATCTCTCTCTCTCTATCCGTTTCTCTCTCCCCAGCTGATGGGGTCGGAGGGTCGGTGACGGGTGACGGGACGTCGGTTTCACTCCAACACCATGTTGAAAGTCCTCGACCGCCTGGCGGAGCGACCACGTACAGGTAGGCTAGTTCAGTGGTAGCTGATCTACGAGCTCACAGCACCAGTGTTGTTTTTGGAAGCAAATTTCGATTTTAGTTTAGTCATAGTCTTTGGACTGAAACTTAATTTTAGTTTTAGTCACATTTTAGTCACCTGGAAATGTCTTGGTGTTAGTCTAGTTTTAGTCGACTAAATCTACAGGTGATTTAGTCGACTAAAATGTGTTTTGGTGGGCCTTGATGCCGTCGTAATGAGTGTTTTTACACTTGCTGAAAATAGCCGATCGCGTTGTGAGCTTGTAGATCAGCTATTTTCAGCATGCAACCAAGAGTAAAATGACTTCTACTGGATCTCTTGTCCACTAGTCCCTTCCTAACATTTTAGTCTAGTTTTTATTTGTCGACGAAATTGTCAGTATATTTAGTCTTAGTTTTAGTCATCGTAGCTTATTTTTCATTTAGTTTCCATTCGTTTTTGTCAGTGGAAAAAGGTAGTCGACGAACATTTTTCGTCTTAGTTTTAGTCGACGAAAACAACACTGCTCAGCACGTTGCTTTACGCCGCGTTGTGAGCTTGATAACCGGCTATTTGCAAACAGACACCCCCCCCCCCCATGATGAAAGTAGAGACTCTCCTTTCTTTTGAGATATTTGGTGTTTACATATTTAAATACAAAAATATTCCAATCTGTGTGGCTCTTGAAAGATTAGTAAGAACGTTCACGAACGCTGGCAGTAAATTAGTTATTATAGGTGGACTTTTTTCAATACATCATATCGGCTCACACAAAGTAGCTTTAACTAATATTGAATTTCATTCATCGGAATCCACCATCACTCCCGGTCAGAAATAAAATCAAGCCAATAATATAATAAACTCTTGTCTTATTTGTTATACAAGCAAAATCTCTCTCTGCGGATCGTTGGTTGGTGGTGGGGGCTGGCTTTCCCACCCCCTGCCCGCTGCACTGAAAGTGTAATAACTGTTTAGGGATACAATCCATCAACCGCCATCCCGTGTCACTGCGACAGGGAGGAACAGTTGATCTATCTCCCCGGGTCATCATTTCAGTCGTATATTGGATGACAAATAATTGGCCATTCATCAATAACAATAGATGAAAGCTGAAATGATGTATGGGCATTTTCTTAGGCCTGCTAATGTAGTAAAGATGGAGCCAGTGGGTCAGTCAAGCGCAGAGAGAGAGAGAGAGAGAGAGAGAGGGAGAGAGGGAGGGAGGGAGGGAGGATAGTAGGCTAACCCATTCTGACCTGAGATCAGATTCTAAAAATGTCTTTTTAGAATCTTTTTCTGAATCTTAAAAAGCTATGTTTCTATGTCAGTCGAAAGTCGTCGATTTTTCAAAAATAGCAGACCGCGCTATGAGCTTGTAGATCTGCTATTTTTCAATAGCTAAAGCATAACATGATGCTTACACCAAATGGGGTTTCCGCCCAGAATTGGCTAAACGGAGAGGATAAGGAGAGAGATAATGTGAAATTGGAGAGAGGCAAGGATTTATTGGGGAGAGGTAGAAACGGAGAGGAGGAAGAACGGAGAGGTGGAACACACATGCCTCCTGTCAGATGAATCTCGGTTAATTAGCGGAACCACAAAGCGATCACACACCTATTTTGCTGGCCGATATGGGACTTCAAATCAATTTAACGATTATTTCAAACTTTTGCCACAATTTTGATTTATGAATGATACTTTTTACATACCACCATTGTGCAACGAATAGGCATGTAACGACTCACGATACGATTCGAATCACAATACTACGTTCACGATCGACAAATCAGTAGGTGTGTACCTCTGTAATGCACGTAACTCGTACACACAGAGAGACAGCTACAGAAATCTCCATATATGGGTATAAAAGGGACACAGACAGATGGGCGGAACGGGTACTCTGACACGGGTACAACAGGTATTGCATAGCCGGGTGGGGCATGGATGTCCAACTGCCATCGTTACTGACTCGGTGCTCTACAGCCCGGGCACCGGTCTAGTATATAAAACAAGGCAGACACCTTGTGAGCGCGCCTACCTGATCAGAGCGGCTATTTAAACTTCTCTGACTACCTGCTCATTCCTGGCTTCTCTCCTGCTGTGCGGATGCGCGCCACTGCTACTGCTGTCTCCCCGCCTCGCTTGCTACTAACCTGCTGCTCATGAAGTTTTTGCAAATCCCACCGCCTCCCCAGCATCCACCTGTAGGCTCTGTTTCTAGATCCCCCCTGCATGGGGGTCTTATTCATTCATTATTCATTCCCTGTAATTTTTAACTAAAATGTAAATGTTACAGGGAATGAATAGGGACAGAGCCCTGGCGCTTCTATGCTCAATACATGTATATTCTACATTTATTCTAAGAGTTGTCTGACTGAAATATATATATATTTTTCCTCTAAAACTAACACAGTTACAACATGACATAGGCCGAGACTAGAGTAATATAACCATGTATGTCCAAAACATTTTAAAATGGTGAAAGTAGCGCACAACAAATCACGCTGTGAGCTTGCAGGTCTGCTATTTCCTCTACGGTTATGTGAGCTTGTGGGTCTGCTATTTCCCCTACGTTTATGCTTGTACAATGACGCAGGACATTCATTTACAACAAAAAATGTAAATAGGGAGTTGAGGCCATAATTGCCAGTGATGTCACCCTTTGTGGTGGCAGTACATCCCTGGCTGTAAGATCTCTTTTAGTTATTAAGTGTTTGATGTTTCATTGAGCCGCCTATCAGTTCATGATGGATGTGCTGCACACTGCTCTATTGATCCACACACACACACACACACACACACACACACACACACACACACACACACACACACACACAGAGGAACTGATCCCTATACCACATGTAAGCCCTCTCAAATGTCCCTTCTCTCTCTCTCGCCGAACTCATCACTCTCTGTCTGTCTGTCTCGCATGCATGCACACCACAGCGCACTGCACCATACCACACCACAGCACACCACACCACACTGCACCGCAGCGCAGCACAGCACACCGCACCACACCACACCACACCACACCACATACACGGCATATCCCTCCCTCTTGTCAGTCACCCTTTCTTTCTTTCTTTCTTTCTTTCTTTCTTTCTTTCTTTCTTTCTTTCTTTCTTTCTTTCTTTCTCTCTCTATCTCTCTGCCTCCATCACTCTCCCTCTCTATAGCTCCCACCCCTCTCTCTCTGCCCCCCCTCTCTCAGTGCTCAGTGCAGACAGAAGCCTGTATGTCTTGTGTTATCAGGGATTATTTGTCTTCAGGTGTGTGTGTGTGTGTGTGTGTGTGTGTGTGTGGGGGGGTAGTGGCCTGTACATTCCACACACTGTGTCTCGTTGAGCACTGGGGAGGTAATGGATTCAATGAAATGTGTGACATGATTTCATTGAGATTGGAGCAGTACTGGGGACGGAATGTGTGGGCGGGTTCATCACTCAACCAAACACCACATCATTGGTTCTCAAACTCAGACCTCCAGTTTTCGGTGTTCCATGGACACCCATAACTCTGTGTGTAGCGTGTCTCTGTCTGTCTGTTTGCCCTGCCTGCCTGCCCCTTACAGAACTGTGGCGAGGGCCCCTTACAGAACTGTGGTGAGGGCCCCTTACAGAACTGTGGCGAGGGCCCCTTACAGAACTGTGGCGAGGGCCGAGGGCCCCTTACAGAACTGTGGCGAGGGCCCCTTACAGAACTGTGGTGAGGGCCGAGGGCCCCTTACAGAACTGTGGCGAGGGCCCCTTACAGAACTGTGGCGAGGGCCCCTTACAGAACTGTGGCGAGGGCCCCTTACAGAACTGTAGCGAGGGCCCCTTACAGAACTGTGGTGAGGGCCCCTTACAGAACTGTGGCGAGGGCCCCTTACAGAACTGTGGCGAGGGAAATTTTTGATTAATTAATCAATAGGATTAATAAATTAAGATTAATTCGTATTATTGCTCTTGTATTGCTATTGGAGACACTGGGGGACACTGGGCAGGCACTGGGGAGGCACTGGGAAGGCACGGGGAGACACTGGTCAGGCACTGGGAGACACTGGGGAGGCACTGGGGAGGCACTCAGGGGCACACTGGGGAGGCACTCAGGGGCACACGGCACTCAGGGGCACACTGGGGAGGCACTCAGGGGAACACTGGGGAGGCACTCAGGGGAACACTGGGGAGACACTGAGGGGACACTGGGGAGGCACTGAGGGGACACTGGGGAGGCACTGAGGGGACACTGGGGAGGCACTGAGGGGACACTGGGGAGGCACTGGGGAGACCCTGGGGAGGCACTCAGGGGCACACTGGGGAGGCACTCAGGGGGACACTGGGGAGGCACTGGGAAGGCACTGAGGGGACACTGGGGAGGCACTGCAGAGACACTGGGGAGACACTGGGGAGGCACTCAGGGGGACACTGGGGAGGCACTCGGGGGGACACTGGGGAGGCACTCAGGGGGACACTGGGGAGGCACTGAGGGGACACTGGGGAGGCACTGAGGGGACACTGGGGAGGCACTGGGGAGACCCTGGGGAGGCACTCAGGGGCACACTGGGGAGGCACTCAGGGGGACACTGGGGAGGCACTGGGAAGGCACTGAGGGGACACTGGGGAGGCACTGCGGAGACACTGGGGAGACACTGGGGAGGCACTCAGGGGGACACTGGGGAGGCACTCGGGGGGACACTGGGGAGGAACTCAGGGGGACACTGGGGAGGCACTCGGGGGGACACTGGGGAGGCACTGGGGAGACACTGGGGAGGCACTTAGGGGCACACTGGGGAGGCACTCAGGGGGACACTGGGGAGACACTGGGGAGGCACTGGGGAGACACTGGGGAGGCACTCAGGGGGACACTGGGGAGGCACTCGGGGGGACACTGGGGAGGTACTGGACATTTCATATCACACACACACCATGATTCACTAGCCCCCTTTAAAAAAAAAAAAAAAAAAAAAAAAAAAAGGGTTTTTTTTTTTTTTTTTTTTTTTTTTTTTTTGTTATATGATAGCTTGGCATGGCGCAAATAATTCCAGGCATGGCGCAGCGCCATGCCAAGAACATTGTGCAGGAAACCCTGAGTAGTACCATGTTGAATGACTGTTGTTTCCTAAGTTAATGTCGTGTCTCAATTGGCCTCCTGGCCCTCGGCCATCTTAACCCATTTTAGGCGGGAACCCCTTTTGGTGTTTTAAACATTGATTAAATTTAGAAAAATAGCATAAAAAATAGCAGATCTACAAGCTCTGTACAAGCTTGTAGGTCTGCTATTTTTGAAAAATCGTGAAAATGTGGCACAAATCTTTGAATATATATTTCAGAGCAAACATTTTTAACTACATATTTTGAGATGGGGGGGGGGGTCCGTGGCCCAATACAGATCATTCTGGGGGTCCTGACACCACTGACAAAGAAACCCGGGTTTTTCAGATTTTTCTTTTTAGATTTAGATTTAGATGCCTTTTTTTAATCGACCTCAGTCCAAAATGGGTTAACACTTGTATTAGTCACTGTCAACGACAGGGCCACTGTGTTTATCAGCAGGTGTTAATCACACGCACAGCTTGTTCTGCTTTCTTTATCACTCTGTCACTCTCTTGTTCACTTTTCATTCACTCTTACACACACACACAAACACACACACACACACACACACACACACACACACACACACACACACACACACACACACCTGACCCGACCCCATATCTCTCTGCTACATTTTCTTTCTTGTTCCCTCATCCCTTTCTCTCTGTCAACTCTCACATTCTTACCCCTTTATTTAATCTCTCTCTCCCCCCTCTTTATCTCTCTCTCTCTTTATCTCTCTCGTTCATTCAGTGAATGGATAGCTCCAGTCAGTATATTTGGCCGTCTCTGGTGCCACGGACACACTGCATTCTGGGTAAACATAGTTTTTTACCTAGAGTGCACTAAGAAGACTGCAGTTACAGCAGTGCGTCCCAGAACCGTCCCAAAATACAATTTGACCCGTCCCAAAGTAAATGTGTACAGTCCGAAAAACAAACTAAAGTAAAAAATAGATTAAAAAATCCCAATGATAATGTGATTTATTTGACCCTGCAGTGAATGCAATCTAGACGTCTAGTTCATACTTTGGATGACAGTTTTGTATTTCTCCTCCTCCGTCCTCACTCGTGTTAACAAAGAAGGAAGTCAACAAGTGCAGGAGCAATACAACAAGTCACAAGTGCATGACGAGCAGTGACTGGGAAATGACAAACTACGTGCTAGTAGAGACCAAGTTAATGGAGTAGTCTCACACAGGTCTAAACATTGCAATAAAACTTGGGAGAAGTAGCCGACGCATGCCTGCAGAGAAGAGACTGCGGTAACGCCATCCCCCACTCGTGAAATTATTATTATTATTATTATTATACAAACCCCCAGGAAAGTGTTTCTTGTCTCCCAAACATCATAAGATCTGGTTGCAAAACGGGTGAAGTGGCACTATAATATGGCGAGTCAATGGTAGGGGAGAGCCGCCACGGTTGTAACGCGTCATGGTTGTAACATGCACGTTATCTCTTGATTGGTCAACGCCATCATGACGCCATCGCGTCAGTATGTGTACAGCAACGTGCTCTACGTGCCCAGGAAGTTTGAAGTGTTTACCGTCATCCTACGGGGAATTATTGGCGGAAAACGGACTTTTCTCAAAATGCGTAAAATTTTAGTTTATGTGGGCTACAATTATTTTTCTTTGATGTTGGTGAATAAAAATCCACATGGATGTCTTCATGCTTATGCTCTTCATTAGTTTGGATCGTGTTTAGACTGAATGCACGTTCATTCTGGTCTGTAAGCAACGCCAAAGTACACCTGGTACTATTTCATATTTTCCTTATGTTTGATACATTTTCTTCATCACATCCATGGTATGAAAACAATGTTAAGGAGTTGCTTCAATGAAATATAATTGCTTTAAGCTGAAAACGATATGTTTAACATTTATCACGCATGCCGTTACAATGAATCCAATATGCGCAGCAAATGTAACACTGGAACAGCGTCCACGTTCGGTTTAATAACTCACAACCTGTTTTATCATTTGAAAAACTTGAAGTGGTTTATGGTAGCAGACATGTGTAGGTCCATTGCCTGAAAATATTACATATGTAGATAAACGGATATATATCTCTCTGTGCGCAGAGAAGTAAGATTATACAACGTAGAATGTTTTTTTTGTTTTTATTTTCATTTCATGGCAGATTATACATTTCACTCAGTCATTTACTTGAAACTTTTAAAGTAATATATTTCAAGGAATATCTAGGTTTGAGAGAGGTAGTGCAACGCAGTCCGTTGACGGACCGCCACTCTCATGTCCTATAGACACAGACAGTGCAGTGGTTCTTAAAGTGGGCTCCGGGAACCCTCAGGGTTCCTTGAGGGGGTCCACATGTTTGTAACTCTGTATGTAAATAGTTATGGAAGTCTTATATATCAGCATGCATTCCATTCTCTTGCATATTGTACCTTAGTGGGGCTTTCCGTAGTCTCGTTTGCAGTCTCTAGTCATGGTGCAGAGGGGGAGAGGAGAGCGGGCTTAGTGTCCCATTGGCTGTGGGGCTTAGTGTTCCATTGGCCGTATAGGGCGAGTCTCCTAATTGGCTTACAAGCCAGCCAATCCTGAACATTTCGCCACTATAGTCCACGTGACTATACTAGAAAGTCAGATCATTGATCAGCTCTGCAAGCCGATAAAAAAACAATAGTTTGATCCACTGTCCTCTCTTGTCCTCTTCCCCCCGTCTTCCTCTCATTTCTCTCTCATAGACTCAAGGGTATTTCCTCTCGGTATCAAAGTCTGCTTCTCTGACTTAGTACATTATACTCTCTCTCTCTCTCTCTCTCTCTCTCTCTCTCTCTCTCTCTCTCTCTCTCTCTCTCTCTCTCTCGCTCTCTCTCTCTGTGTCTCTCTGTCTCTCCCCTCCACCCCCACCCCCCCCTCTCTCTGCCCGTGAATAATTAATGTAATTTCCCACCTTGGCTGTGATGAATGTATGCCCTGCTCCCCTCTCGTGCCCTTCTCCCCTCGCCGGCCTAATTAAAGAAAACACTCCATGATTGCCTATTTTTCCTGGAGCGTGGCAACCTATTATTCTGCCTAGCACCTGATTAGGGGACTTATTATGCTTAAATTTAGATTGATCTAACCGGGCAGTCTAATAAAAGAGTACTTGGGGCTTTGATTTAGGAGGAGAAATTGCAAGTTTTCTATTTTTTCCCCCTCCTTTTTTTCCCCTCTTCCGTGTCGGAGCCACTCACTGTGTGTAATTGTTATTACTAGGTCGTGATATGCGAGACATGGCACGGGTTTGTTAGGAGGGATGGGGAGGAGCAGGGGTGCGGTGAGAGAGAGAGAGTTCTGGAAATTGAATTAGAAAATGAGAGGGTCAGGACAACAGGTGACATTTTGGTACGGACTCGCCACAATAGAGCTGTCAGAGAGGGAGAGGTGTGTGTGTGTGTGTGTGTGTGTGGATTTATCCCAAATGATAAATCACATCCATCACCACAGCCCCCCTTCCCTCCTTTTGCCGTTGAAAGTGACATATTTCTGTCAAAGAAAGATTAATCTCTCTATCCGCGGCGACATAATCATCGCTAAGAATCAGATGGAGACGGGGGTGGGGGGGGGGGGGGGGGGGAAAGAAAAGAAAAAAAGAAAATACGCAGGCAAATTGAGTTGTGTCTGGTGATGCGACGCATGGCACACTGATGTAAACGTCTCTAATAGGAGGGAGGATGGAAGGATGAAGACTGTATTCTACAATGTTGATTAACACCAGCCCCAGTAATGTACCAGCAAACCGCTCCAAAACACTAATTGACAGTGAGCAATTGAAAATGCTAATTGGCGGTAGATGGTTATTGATGCGTCGCCCGCTTCTTCGGGTCAAAGGCCTCACATTAACCACATGAACCCCATAGCTAGCATCCTTACTCGAGTCTGGGGTGAACATTTGGCGAGAATAGCTCTCAGCGTGCCGCAAGTGCAGCAGTATGGTGCCTGCAAACCACCATGGAGGCTTTCGGTTTGAATCCGCCGCGGTGCATCCGGGTTTTGTTGAGCGAACGCAACAAGCAAAAATAGAAATTAAAACACAAATGAAAGGACTTATCGATGTCTCTACAGGATCTGTAAAAGCTTGTTATGTCCATTCATTCATTGACTGCTGCATGTAACCTTTGTGTCTTTACAGGTCTCCCTAAAACAATCGGTCAGACGACTTCAGTTGATTCAGAGTGCTGCTGCTCCAATTAGTAAGTAAGTCGATCATATCAATCTGGTTCTTGGATTCTTTACACTGTGTCAAATAATTCATTCAAAAGTACCGTCTGCTGATTTATTTAGCATTGAATGGTTTAGGGTAGGGGTGCCCAAAAGATCACAAAGGTAGACCACATGACATGCCTCTAAAAATATATACAGTATAATCACTTGAATTGAGGTGACTTCTTTGATTGACATAAAAAAAGGTCCTGTCAGCTCAAACACACAATGCAGTACTTTGTTTTCAAGAGTGCTGCACACAAAGTCAGCAGCATTACAACGTTCTATACAAGAAAACCTACCAATTCCATCCCGTCCTCTATTTCCCGTTCCAAGTGTGTCTTAAACTTTAAACTATTTTGAACAAAGCGATAATTATTTTGGTCGTTAGATCTTATTGAACTGGTCATTTTGAAAGTAGCTCTCAAGTCAAAAAAAGTGTGAGCCTGGTTTAGGGCAGGGCTCTTCAATGTTTTTCAGGCCAAGGGCCCCTTAGCTGAGAGGGAGATGAAGTAGTCTTGTGCGATATCATGAACTAAACCTAGTCAGAACTAAACATGGAGAGGCAGCGCTCAGTTTGCACCATAGACATATAAAGCTAGACGCCTCTTTTGGCTCTGGGGCATCTGTATCTCGAGGGAAGGCAACATGGAGGCAAGCTTTCCCGAGATTCCTTGCGAAGCATAGCGGAAGCAAATCGGAAGCTTGCCAAGCTTCCGGGTACGTAACGGAAGGGGACGTTCAGGTAAGCCAATCAGAGGCTGGGGGGACTCTTTCCCAGCGGCAATTGCTTTGGCAATGTAAACGGAAGTCCCGGGAAAAGACGTGCTGTGATTGGCCAGTAGTCACTTGAGTAGCAGCGACACAGCATGCCTTCAGCACTTCCACTTGACTTCCTCCTCCCACTGGAGACAGGTCGCTCCAACGAACTGCAGTGACCAATCTATATATTTTTTAATATCTATGGTTTGCACCACATAGTGACTCTAACATGTTCAAGCCGGTGTGTGTGTGTGTGTGTGCGTGCTTGTGCGTGTTCTCTATCTTCAAAAGATTTTGAATACTTTTACTGTGGTTGGTACTCTAACAGCGTTTTTTTATATCGTGGAATTACTACTTTTATAAAACCAGAGTATTTCTTCCACCACTGGCTTTCTGAGACCTTTAACTGCCCGTGTGGAATGATGGCGCGCTCCGCCCATGCCCTTGCTCAAACCTCGTTAGCATAATTGCCACAAAGTGATGTGCCCGCGCTTGCATTTTGATAAATGACACGATTAGCGGTTCAAATGAAGAGAGTGACTCGAGCCATGCAGGCAGATCAACCCCACCACCGGGCAAATGGAGTCTGTCTCTCGTGTCGGGAAGTCAGAGCAGAGTAGCATGTCTGTCTCTGATGTGGATTCACGGAAACCTCGCAAGTCCACATTTCATGTTAACTTTCACCCCTAGCCAGAACACTACCCTCTTTCATACTTATATGACAGAGTAACACAAAAACTACATTGGATTAATTGGAACATAGGCTTTTGTATTTAATTTTTTTAACCCATTTCCTGTTAACAGTTCAGCACAGTTCCCAAACATTTTTATTTTAGTCCGTGACCCAAAAGAGAAATTTGTTTTCGAATTTATGGAATTTATTCAATTTTCCGTTTTTATATAATTAATACAAAATATAGGAAACCAAATAAATAAGGGGACCAAGTGTTTGGGAACCAGTGGTTTAGGACATAGGAGGTTTCCACAGACGGCAACGTTAAAGAACAGACTGCTCCCTGTCAACCTGAAGAAGAGTAGCAGTAGTATGGAATGACGGATGGGTTGCTAGATTGATGGACGGATTGACAAAAAAATTGTTTTCCGTCTTTTACCGGTATGTAGAACTGTCTTCCCTGATTCACTGTGTGTAGCGCAGTCATCTGAATGGTCATGTCATTTTAGTCGGCAGATTTGTATTCTTTTTTTCCTATGCCCAGCTTTGAGGGTTTGTGTAAACGCAAACATTGAAGACAAAAAAGTGTGTAAACAGTGCACAAACATTGAAGATAAAAGTGAGGACGCAAATTGTGATTGGCCAGAATGATATGATATGTATGATAATGCATGCAGAGCGCCCCTCACTTCACACGGGTGTGATTTTTATTATTTAACGTAAATACCACAATGTAATAAAAAAAAACACACGTGTGAAGGGAGGACAGTATTTATATCAGCAAGATGTCTGACGTCTTACGTTGTCATTGAACTAAACAGACATTAAAGTAGACTTGGCTGGCACAAATTGCATCATACTTTATCGGTTTATCCTAACAAAAACGTCCATAGACTTGAGTAACATTATGCAGAACGGTCCATTACATAATCACATTTTTGGATTGTAATAAAGAATAATTTGTGTTTTCCCTAAGCTGTCAAATAGTTGCGGTGGAGTAAAAATGTGAAGATCTTCCTTTAAGATCAAGTATCACAAAGTGAACATACTCAAGTAATAAAGGTTCTAATATGCATGGATAGATTAGATTTGCATTGATTGATAAGACAGTTGCTGTAGATCAGAGATTCATAGTACTGGAGTGCTGATTGGTCACCCACAGCTCTGGGCTGAGTGAAATGTAATTCAAACTGATGAGTGCTAGACCAATATCTGCCAGGGGCATTTTTTTTCTCCTGTGGGGCAGATTTTTCTAGGTTCAATGAATAAATATAGCTTATGGATATTGATACATACACAAATGCACCTGATGTATAGGCAGGTAAACAGAATAATAATGATAAGCTTTATTTATATAGCACCTTTCATACAGGGTTGCAGTTCAAAGTGCTTCACAGGCAGGACATACTGTACATCAAGTGCTTTACAGTTAGGTCATAGGTTATATCAAACACAAGACAAGACCAGACAAATGTATCTGTCAGTTGGATAAACGCATGTAGCAGGCAGTAGGCTCACATGCAATATGTCTAGGCAGTAGTTAACTCACTTATCGCCAATTCTGCCTTTTGACACCCACCAGTTCATTAAGTATACCTGGTTTTCACCTTGGCACCACCCACACGAACTTAAGTCTCGCCCACAGCTGTTGTTGTATGATAATGGGGAGGCGTTAGGGTTATGGCGTCACTAAAGTGGTGTATTTCGATTGGGCCTTTTGAATCGAAGGCTTTCAGGAAGAAACCAAAAATACACAGGGAAGACGCATTTGAATATTATAACCACACCTGGGGGTCTATTAAAGTAATGTTAACTCCATAGACTTATACAAAACAGAAAAAGTACAATAATCATGATGGCACTCCATCTTTTAAGATCTGTGGCTGGTGATGTCTATATGATCATGTAGTTAAGATATACGTGCGATGTCTCCATGCAGTGTAAGATGTACATATGGCATGTCTATATGGTGTAGTTAAGATGTAATGTGACACCATGTCTCTGCACTGTAGTTAAGATGTGCATCATGTGTGCACAGGTTGTAATAAGCTGCTCACTGTAGCATTGTGAACGGATGAGAGCTAATGTAGATAGATGATGACAGGACAAATGAACCCATTATCACAGCCAGGTCGGCCTGACGTGTGCGTGTGTGCGTGTGTGCGTGTGTGTGTGTGTGTGTGTGTGTGCGTGCGTGTGTGTGTGTGTGTGATTTTGAGGGGTGCTAGTCCCTCCTATGTCTAGCTTTTAGTATGCGTGTAAACACAAACATTGAATGCCATTGAAAGTGAATGGCCATTTTTGAGCGTTTGTGTAAACACAAACATTGCGTCCTAGTAAGCACAAACATTGAAGACGAAGGTGAGGACGCAAATTCAGATTTGCCGTAATGAGATGATATATGATATGAGCGCCCCTCACTTCACAAGGGTGTGATTTTTCTTTTTACCATTTTGTGATTAAAAGTAAATTCGTATTTTTTGGTTTTTGGTGCGACCCACCCTAGTAACAGTAAGAAGTTCTTCCAATCAATCAATTACTTCAGTAGTGTACTCAAGTATACAATGTTGAGGTATTTGCATTTTACTTGAGTAATTCCAACTTCCAGTACTTTTACTTCTACTCTGTCAAGGAATTCTGAGAAGTAAACATTTAATAGTATTCGTCTCTAGTAGATAGATAGATAGATCTTTATTTGCCATTGCAACGTGTACAATGGGTGATTATTTTTATCCTTTGTTTGCTCTATGGCATGCTATGCCTAGCACTGTACTAAGACAGCATAGCGACTGTTTCCTCAGCACTTTATCTGACCTAATCAGTCAACAGACCCTCATGTGACATGCAACACGTCTGTGTCCTACTGTGTCAGCCTGAGTTGTAGCTGTGGGCATGTGTAAAAACGGAATCCCTGTTCAGCTCATTGAGCTGCTCCATTGCATTGTAAGTCCCACTGCTATTTTTGGTACCAAAATATAATCACTTGTGCATTTACCATTTAAACTCTGAACTTTTGTCTCTGCATTATTTTCTCTGTTTATTCTGACCAAGCCCATTCAGAATTTCCATCACAACTCCACTACATCTCACAGGCAAATATTGTACTTTTACTCCACAACATTTATACTAGTTACTTTGTACTAGTTACTTTGTTTATTGCGAACGCAGTGAGCACTTACTATGAGACCTAGCAGATCATGTCTGTCTGTGTGTGTGTCTGTCTGTCTGTGTGTGTGTCTGTCCCGCTATCCAAATATGGAGTGTGTTGCATCAGCAATCACTCAGCTCCATATATGGGCACAAAAGGGGCCAGGTCCACTCAGCTCCATATATGGGCACAAAAGGGGCCAGGTCCACATATACAGTAACAGCGGGACAGACACACAGACAGACAGACACACAGACAGACAGACATGATCTGCAGGGTCTCAGCTGCGTTCGCTTCCCGCGTTTGCTCGTCTTACTGGTATATACACTAGAGCGGTGCCCGTGGCCTACTTAAGATGATGCAAGTTGGAAATGCATGCCCCACCCAGATATTGTGTCTGTGTCCCTTTTATGCCCATATATGGAGTTCCTTGTCAGGCATGCCCAAATATGGAGTCTATCTGGGTCAGGCATGCCCAAATACGGAGTGTTGTGTGAGGTCAGAAGAGGCCAGCTCCATATATGGACTCTGGGCAGGGGCCCAGTCCAGAGCCCGGGCAGAGGCCTTTTTGGGGCGGTTCTAGACAACCGTGTTCTCAACGTTTCTCAAATACAGACAGAGAAGAGACTTGGTGCATTTATAGATAGAAGATAATATACATATATTATAGACCTAAAATAATCGATCTACAAGCTCAACAATGTATCGCGATGGCCAACATGTATACAGGGCTGAAGTGGTTATTGTATGTTTTGTAATAATCAAAATCTACAATCACAAGTCGATGAACCGTCTGACCGACCAATTGAAACTCGGCGTGCACATCGGCGAGGACCGATGATGATGACGATGAGGAGGATGAAGCCATGATGAGTAGGCTGGATCAATGTTGATATAACCACAAAACCCCATATATGGAGTACGCTGATGGCATCAATATGACATAATAGACCAGCCTATTCTCCATCTCTGGGCATGGGTGTCCATGTTTGGTTGCTATGGTAACCCAATCAATCAGTGTACTAGATAATCAGTATGATGTCATGGACCTTACATATTTGAGTGAGACAACGGGGCAACACAGAGCACAAAGGGCAGTATTGAGGGAAGGACTCGATTGAGACAAGCTTTTATTATTTGTAGCCCGAGAGGAGTCATTGGAACTTAGACCAAAGGAATGTTTTGACTGAACACCCCTGAGGCTGGCCAGTTTCCACTTAACCAATTTTGAGAAGTCATTTGGACAGTTTGTGAACAGACCAGAGGACATTTAACATTTCAGAGACAATATCTGAAATGAGCCAGACTGATCAAACTTCAGTTGAGACTGACCCGACCGATCACACTTCAATTGAGATTGAAGGCTCAACAGAGTCTCTACTAAGATTCTCCACAGGATCCACCCAACAGGAACAGTCAAGGATTCTTGAACTCCAGCAGAGCCAAGACTCAGTCTTCTTCCGTGATGGGATGCGCAGGATAGATTTTGTTCTTTCATATGTTGATGATAAAGACGGGGAGAGGAAACGAGAGAGGAGGGAGGTGTATGAATACAACCTAAAGAATAAGTACGGGCTGGAACTGGAGCCTGATGAGGGCAGAGGTTCAGACGATAGGAGGACTTACTTCCTCAAGATCCACGCCCCATGGGAGGTGTTGGCCCAAAAGGCAGAAGAGCTGAAGATCAAAGCCCCCTTTAAGGCCAGTGACATCCCCAAAAAAATTCACATGCAGTGGTACACCATCCTTTTCCGGCTCATCCCTTTGTATGTAATGAACTGGCTCACCGCCTGTGTCCGTCTGCCAGAACACGTCAAGCACCCTGATTCAGACTACTTCACCGCTCCCTTCAGCAAAAGCAAGACTGACTTCTTCCACATAGTCGACAAGGAGACATTCTTCCCTCCCTCCACTCGCAACAGGATCGTTTATTACATTCTAGCCCACTGTCCATACTACAAAAACAACCACGTGGATACGGTGAGGAAGGGAATCAAGAAACTGCTCAAAAATGGCACCTACACTGCTGCCTTCCCTCTGCATGATTGCAGCAGGGACTGGGCGAGACACAAACATGTGAATTGTGAAAGTGAGAGATACAATCTGTACAAGCACTGGGCCAGGTTCTCGTGTGCCTTGAAGGAACAGCCCCTCAAACGCATACGGAAGTATTATGGGGAAAAGATAGGTATTTATTTTGCATGGCTGGGTTTCTACACTAAGATGTTGTCCTTTGCTGCGGTGGTTGGAGTTCTCTGTTTCATCTATGGTCTCCGCACCTATGACAACAACCAGTGGATTAAGGAGATCTGCAGTGAGGACATTGGAGGTACTATCGTCATGTGTCCTCAGTGTGACAAGACGTGCGGATACTGGATACTCAGTTCAGCATGCAAATCATCGTGGGCATCATGGGTATCGCACTTATCTGACAACGGGGGGACAGTATTCTTTGCAATATTCATGGGGATTTGGGTCACTCTATTCCTTGAGTGCTGGAAGCGACGCCAGGCCCATCTGGAGTACGAGTGGGACCTGGTGGACTTTGAGGAGGAGCAGCAAGAGCTGCAACTCCGACCAGAATATGCGTCCAAATTGCAGCAGAGTAGCAAACACAGACTGAACCTCATCACCCAGGAAGAGGAGCCTTACTTAACTACAGCAAGCAAGTGTGCTGGCATGTGGCTGTCTGCAACCACCGTCCTGCTCTGGATTGCACTGACCATGGCATGCGTAATTGGTGTTATTGCGTACCGCCTAGCAGTTTATGCGGCCTTTGCTGGCATCATGAAGGACAGTCCCCACAACAAGCTGGAGCTTGTGGGTACTCTCCTCACCCCACAGATGGCCACTTCTCTCACTGCATCCATTATCAACCTCATCATCATCATTATTCTCGACCGCATGTACGAGAGAGTGGCTGTCTGGATCACGGACATGGAGATTCCCAAGACTCACTTGGAATATGAGAACAAGTTGACTGTGAAAATGTTCCTCTTCAAGTTTGTCAACTACTACTCGTCCTGTTTCTATGTGGCCTTCTTCAAGGGGAAGTTTGTGGGCTATCCTGGAGACCCTTCCTACATGTTTGGCAAGTGCAGCAAACTGAGGAACGAGGAGTGTGAGCCAAGTGGCTGTCTGATTGAGCTGACCACTCAGCTGGCTATTACAATGTTTGGTAAGCAGCTATTGTGCAGCTTCTGGGAAGTCCTGTTCCCATGGTTGATGAACTGTTGGGGCACCAGAAAAGCCCGTAAGCACCCAGAGAGACCTTACAGCCGCTGGGAACAGGATCACGACCTGCAGTGCTTCGGCCAGCTGGGCCTCTTCTATGAATACCTGGAGATGGTGATCCAGTTTGGTTTCATAACTCTCTTCGTGGCATCTTTCCCACTGGCTCCTCTGCTCGCCCTCGTCAACAACATAATCGAGATTCGCGTGGACGCCTGGAAGTTCACCACACAGTTCCGACGGCCCGTAGCACTCAAGGCCCGCAACATCGGCGCCTGGGCGCAGATCCTAAATGGGTTGGCCATGCTGTCGGTGGTCACCAATGCGTTCATCGTGGCATTCACCTCCGACATGATTCCTCGGCTGGTGTACATGTATGCCTACCAGCCAGAGGGCGAGTTCACCACCAAAGGTTATATCGTCAACAGTCTGTCCATCTTTAACATCTCTGACATCCTTGAGCCAAACCGGCCCGACAAAAACCCCTCTTCAACAGCTCTGCCATTACCACCTGCAGGTATCGGGACTATCGCTACCCACCTGGCCACAGCCAGCAGTACCGTCACACGCTGCAGTTCTGGCACATCTTGGCCGCGAGACTGGCTTTCATCATCATCATGGTGACCGTCGTGTACATGGTCAAGGTCTTTGTGGCCTGGATCATTCCCGATGTTCCCTACAAGGTCAAGGCTCGGATAAAGAGGGAGCGCTACGTGGTCCGAGAACACCTCCTCAACTATGAGGTGGCGGAGAAGATCAAGATACATTCGGCCAGATTGCACCATGGGCGTTCCAAGACGATGTAAAGTGGGAGGCCACTAGAGAGAGAGAACAAATTACAGCATGAAAAGCTCTTGTGCCGAAATCTATGAACCTATCTATGAGTGCACTGTTTACCCTTTATCATAGTTTTTGACAAATTAAATTGCAGATTATGTCACTTGGCTAGGTTAGAAGAATATTGTATAAATATGCTCGATTGTCCATTTGCTCTGTCGCGCATTGGGCCCGGTGCCACAGGGTTCCAGGGTTGCAAATTCTTGAACAGGGTTGCATATTATTTTATTACTTTATAAAAATGACTTGCACCACGCTAATATAATATAATATAACAAGAGAGTCTGGCCCCCATTGATGGCAGTGGTCCATTCTTCATTTATTGAACTCGGTCTCACAGGTGTGCATTTTCTGCTAGCCTCTTCCTTAGCCAAGCCACTATAAGAGGGTCATGAAGCACATGTGTTGTGTGTGTGCGTGCATACAAATATATATGAGACAACTAGAATTCAACATTACATCGCCAGACAGTATGTATTGTTAGAACATGGAAGAGGTGTTTTGTTTAGCTGTGTCACGCCGTGCACACACACACACACACACACACACACACACACACACACACACACACACACACAGCTACAAGCAAACAGGGATACTATGACTGTCCCTGACAAACTTGTATTTCCTCTACGTGGAAGACAATACTATAAATGTATTTTTTTCGTCTCTCTACAATAGGCTATCATTTCTGTAGTGTAATACTGTACACAGTGGCATTTGTGTTAATATAAACAGATTTTAATTTGGCATAATACTGGAATCAGTAGACTAAGATACACTGCAGCCATCAGAAAGCAAGCAGATCACAACCCAACTGTAATCAATAGATTACGATGTTAAAGCATAATTTGCCTTCTCAAATATGAATTATAATATTATTGTATTAAAAAAATATCCATACAGAGCTAATAATTACCCTACCAGCCCCATGGGCTAGTGTGTCTCCCTCCTATGTACCCTTATAGAGCATCGCAGTCCTTCATGACCACGCCAGGCCCAGGAAATGAATCCCAATGCATTTTTTCCATAGACATTTCAAGTATTTATTTAAAGACCTTTTAAGCGTCGTACGAAGCCAACTCGAGTCGTGACAAATCATGACAACAAAAACAATATTTTGGACCGAACAAATAATTACAAAGAAGAAAAACAACAAAAAAAAGTGTTGTAACCTGCTGTTTTTTTCTACTTTCTAATTCTTTGTTTGGCCCAAAACATTGTTTATTGTCATGATTTGTCACGACAAGAGTTGGCTTTGTCCGCGGCGTAAACGTCTTTGAATAAATACGTTCTGAAAAGTCTATGAGGAAAATGAACGGGGATTTATTTTCCGGGTCTCACGAGTCTCACTGCGACGCTCTATATATAGGCCTAATGCAACTGTTTTGAGCTTGTAGATCCCGTTTTCAGAAAAAAATTAAAATCAGAATAGATATGCTAGGGTTTGAGTGGTTAAAGCTGCAGTCTGTATGTTACATCATCGGCCAGTAGAATTCAATAGCAGTGACAACACAGATGCATTTACAGTATTGTGCTGGGGTAAGAGGGTTAATTGGCATATCGACAATATTTGAGAAAAACGGGAAACAAATAATTGTCTATCCGTGGCTAGGAATGTCAATGTTCACAAATTTGGGAATTCGTAATCTCTGCTCCGTGGATGCACCGTCCCCCCTATCCACCTCCATATTGGAAGACTGGTAAAGGAAACATAGTTTAGGTTGAGAGTGACCAGCATCAGTTTCTTCATCTCTTTTTTTTTATCCCACGATTTTGTAACCCATTTTTCTCTCCCTCTGCCAACCTGGGGAGGGCCCGAACTGAGCTCATGCTTCCTAAAATGTATGAGGATTGAGCAGCTAGGCGGCCTCTTATCACCTGACACTGGATAGTTTTGATTTTTAATGTTTTATTGTAAGCGTTGTGCAAAAGTAGCGAAAATAGCCGATCTACATGCTCACAACGAGATCATGATGCGACACATTCTGAGCTTGCACTGTAGATAATGGTTAGGTGTGTTTGTGTGTTTTATAGGAGTGCGTTCTGAAATTCGCACCGGGAGTGAACTCATGTATTAGTTTGTAGTGTACAGTGCGCTCAGTGCGCTATATTCGAAAGCATCCAAACTATTCAATCAACTGTATTTCACCCGTGCAATAACCTGGGCAATGCTGAGTATCGAACCTCAAACCTGTGCGTGCATGCGATTGCGTGTATGACCTGAAAGACTATAGGCTAGCGTTTGTGTCAGGGATTCATCTCCCAAACCAGTGATTTGTGAGATTAAGGAGGAAGTAGGCATATGCCCGTCTGCCCCAACATCGCCGATTGACGATATATTTGTGCTATGAAAGCATTAATGTGAGAACAGCTCACCGTATGTTGAAAAAAAATACAGATCTACAAGCTCTCAATGCGTCTGCGACACGTTGAGAGCTTGTAGATCTACAATTTTTTTGTGTCTGTGTACGGACGTGACTGCACGTTCATGTTGTCAATGAACAAAATAAGGCGGAGATGAAGTGAATTGAATTACACAGTAGCCTAGTATGTTTGCTGCCAACAATGAGGCAACACAGAAATCACATAATTATTAAGCCCTGTCCTATAGTCTTAGTGCTCTCCCATCCCCCCACCATGCCTGCACACACGCCGCTTAAAAACCTTTTGCCGCAAATTAACATACCAAAAAAAGAAAATTAATGAACGTTTGTGGCGTTTAATTCCTGGCAGAGGATGGCATCTTGGAGCAGGTGGCTGTCGGGGGCGCCTCGTGGCGGCTGTTGAACCCGTGCCAGAGAAGTGCAGATGTAATTCTGTTATCTCTCGTTTTAGCCGTTTACGCAAATTAATTTGAACAATTAGCCCTTTTCCACCGGCCCTTTCATGAATCACACGTGACGAGCTGCCAAGACACAACAACAACAACAACAACAACAGCAACACACCGTTCCAAAGTGACAGATCTGTCGCCTGGCAAAAAGTGACACCTGCTCTCGTGAAATGATTTCATCAGATTTGTAATTTGTATCGAGCAGCAGGTAAACGAACCGCTTAAACCTTATATACAGTACTTACAGGGCTCTATCCTATCTTTTTTCTTCTTTTCTCTACACCAGATCTCACCGACGCAAATAGCCAATCAACATTTTTGTTGTACAAACTGGATTCATGTACATACTGTATTTAATGGCAAACTACAGGTTACCGTAACCACATGAATGTGTTGCTGCTTGAATTTTCACTCTGCTTGCGTGGACGAGATGGTTTGTACCCGCTACCTCTTGTTTTAATCAGCTGTTTGCACTAATTAATTTGAACAATTAGCCTCTCTCCTGGCTTATTATACACACCCAGAAGCAGCTGCCAAAAATAGCTCTGTGATATTGCTTTCTCAATAACGGCAGACAACATATGCCAGAAAAAGTGGCACCTACTTTTACAAAATATAATCACACCCGTGTGATCATACATCATCTCATTCCGGCCAATCAGAATTTGCGTCCTCGCCTTCGTCTTCAATGTTTGGGTTATGTAATGTTTGTGTTTTACACGAACACTCAACATTTCCCATTCATTATCGTCAATATCGGTGTCATTTAATGTTTCTGTAGGACAAAGTTTGTGTTTGCACACAGCTGGACATAGGACAAGTAAAAACATGGCAACATAAAAAATAAAATAAAACGGAACGTCAAAATATCCACCGCGGTGGCTGAGACCAGAGCCATAGAGTAATGGTTGAGACAAAGCAGTGAAAGATACATAACGTCAGTCTTACCTCATACTTTAAATGCTTAGCATGAGGTATAAAATACAGCAGCCTTGTGTTCATAAAACAGAAAGATTGGGTATTGGGTAAGACTGACGTTATGTATCTTTCAGGACCTTTCACTGCTTCGTCTCAACCATTACTCAATGGCTCTGGTCTCAGCCACCGCGGTGGATATTTTGACATTCCGTTTATTTTTATTTTTATGTTGCCAATACTGTTGGAGCAGCCATAAACTACACGGGTTCATCCCGATGTTCTGGGCATCTTTGTAATGTTAGTGTTAGTAAAAAGGAGTTAAAAGTGTAACGTTTGAGGCAGAATAACATCAGTCACTCTGCCGTTCACTATGGTAGAAGAGGTGCGCCTGGTGAGGGTTTAAACCCCGCAGCTACGTCGAGTCCGCCTACAGGAAATACGTAAGCTGCTACCATGAGACCCGTTCCTGGATTCGTCTATAGCCCTGTCCTGTTTGGATGACAATATTGCCTTTCCAACAGATTTTCATTAAAAAAAAACGAAAAAGAAAAAACGATTATTAATTTTAATAATCGATTTTGAGTCCTATTAAAGATTATCGATTAATCGGAACCATCCCTAACACACACACACACACACACACACACACACACACACAGTTGAATTTATAATGGTAATGTAAAATGTTTGCCTCCCCAAATTAATACATACAGTATAGAACTATAGATAGATGTTACTTGGCCACACACTTACAACTCATCTAACCCCTGCTCACTTTGCTATGATGCGATGGCTCAGGGTAGACGGAGTATAGCAACTTGCAATGGGCCTGGTCTACAAGATATACACCACAAAGACACCCATGTACAGTGCATCCGGAAAGTATTCACACCCCTTCACTTTTACCACATTTTGTTTTGTTACAGCCTCATTTCAAAATGGATTAAATTCGTTTTTTTCCTCATTAATCTACAGTACACACAATACTAATAATAAGTGAAAAAAGTTTTCTGAAATTTTTAGTTAATTTATTACAAATAAACTGAAAAAACACAAGTATTCACACTCTTGACTTAGTACTAAGTTGAGGCACCTTTGGCAGCAATTACAGCCTTAAGACTTTTTTGGGAATAATCCTACAAGCTTGGCACACTTGAATTTGGGGTATGTTCCCCCTGTCAGATTAGACGGGTAGCGTCGCTGCACAGCTATTTTCAGGTCCTTCCAGAGATGCTCAATGGGGTTCAAGTCTGGGCTCTGGCTGGGCCACTCAAGGACTTTCACAGAGTTGTCCTAACACCAATCCTTCAATATCTTAGCTGTGTGCTTGGGGTCGTTGTCCTGTTGGAAGGTTAAGCGTTGACCAAGTCGGAGGTCCTGAGCGCTCTGGAGCAGAGAAAAAGGGGGAAAATACCCCAAATTCAAGTGTGCCAAGCTTGTAGGATCATTCCCAAAAAGTCTTAAGGCTGTAATTGCTGCCAACGGTGCCTCAACTTAGTACTAAGTCAAGAGTGTGAATACTTATGTACATGTGTTTTTCCAGTTTCTTATTTTTAATAAATTAACAAAATATTTGAAAAAACTTTTTTCACTTCATTATGGGGTATTGTGTGTAGATTGATGAGGAAAAAACCCGAATTTAATCCATTTTGAAATGAGGCTGTAACAAAACAAAATGTGGTAAAAGTGAAGGGGTGTGAATACGGATACACTGTACCTGTCAATCGTCCACTAACAACACCAGCGGGAGCTCCACAAATCATGTTCAACACAGATTTGACTCAAACAAGAGGTTAAATTTGTTCTACTGTTGTGCCAACAAAATGTGGAATGCCCTTACCAACAGCCATAACACCTGTGCATCCATACTCTCCTTCAAAACTTCTCTAAAAGAGCACTTGGCTGCAATTCTGTACTGGCCCCGGGCCCCTATCACCTCAAATTCCCCCCCGATCAGTTTACTGTACATTTTCCTCCTATATTCAGCCATTAGTGTAGATTTTCGTCTTACACAAACCATTGACAATGAATGGAGAACGTACGTCATGATGTACAATGATAAGAGCGCCCCTCACTTCACACGGGTGTGATTTTTCACACTTTTGATTAGTAGGTCTACTGAGTCGTTTATACAATGATTTTGTAGTATTGTATTGTATATTTGTCTGCCACTAAATGTTTCAATGAATTGAATACACATATAGTGCTTTCTTGGGTTCAATCTTTAAGCATTGCATTTGTATTTAACTACTCTTCTGTGCTTGTATTGCAAACCAATCAACCAATCAGCAGGGGGAGGTTTCTCCCCACATGTGAGCTCTAGTAGTTTCAGAGAGAGAGAGAGAGAGAGAGAGAGAGAGATTTTCTTGGATGTGACGTCCACTGAAAATACTCCTTGAGTATGTTTTCATTAATAGCCGCCTTTCATGCTGCCAGCCTTAACGAGCTGATGGCAAACGGAAATTGAGGTTTGAAATGTAATTGAATAAGCAGGTTCTTGGTTTCACTGAAAAAAACACACCACTACACCATCCACTTCCTCCCCTGCGTTACGTTCCTGTCCTCCTATGCATTATCTTTAAACGTCGTCGCCGTCCGGGGGAAACCTCATCATATCTCAACTTTTTGCGACACATTGAGAGCTTGTAGATCAGTGATTTTTGCTATTTTTGAAAATTATTGAAAGTCTGTCTGTGGGAGCTTTAAATACTTAACCAATAAAAAGTATTAACAACAGCTTGTAATGAACTAATACAAGCTTTTGTTCCTGTTTTGGACATACAAGGTTTCTCCGACAGTGACTATCACTTCTCTAACCCAGATTTTCCTTTTCTTTTCTTTTTTTTAAGACGCCATTAACCGCGATAAATGAAATCCATACGATCTCCTCAGTAATGACATGTAATTTCTCGACAGTTTATGTGTGCTTACGCAAATCTATGGGCCGCGGCCCCGGCCCCAGTTAAGTGCACGCTAACTCAATTGCCCCTCGCGTGCGTCTTGGCTTCCCCGTATTCTAATGTCCATTAAGAGTTGTGAGACAGTGACGGAGGGACATAATGGTGTCCTGTGCCCGGCCACGCACCACACTCAGACAGACAAGAGTGGTGTTATTCACCAACTTCTAAAAGACCATTAGTGTGGGGAGAAGATGGGGGGGGGGGGGGGGGGGGGGGAACGGCATTCTACATTAAAGCTCTTATCATCAATGACCCCCTGTGACAGGGAAATGGCCCTTTGACGGACACGCATTGGACATTTACAAGTTTCACCACGTGATAATTTAATATATGGTTTTCATAAGATAGCATGATAACACTCTCGTGTTGTGCTAATAAAGTTATCGCGTGTGAAACTTCCGAAATGATATTATTTAAATTGGGGTTGTGTAAATAGCTCTGGACAAGCCTATGTTTTAATTATTGTACAGATTTTTAATTAACTTTTAGTCTTAACTATAGTCTTAGATAAACTGACTTGAGTCGCAACTCTTCAGGGAACTCTTTCTTTTCCATCTGCAGGTGTATGTTTTACACCATCTCATGGCCAAAAAAGAAAATCGCCGATCTACAAGCTCAAAACGTGTTGCAATCGCGATGTGTTTTGAGCTTTCTTGTGAATGTTCCCCTTAGAATAGGCATACTGGGGTCCAAATGGTTAAGTGTGTCTCACCCTTGTTGTGTGAGTTGATGTATTCCCCGTAGTGGGGGGAGAGTTCAAGAGGTCGGAGTTTAACAGGAAGTATGTTGCTACTTTCTGAGCGGCGTCCTAATGTTGTAATGAATCTGCAGCATCTAATGGAGTTTACAGGAAGCAGTTCATGGTACAAAATTACCCCTAATGCCTTGCTACAGTACATCCATTGATCTGCAGTACGCAGGGATTATAACCTCTCGCACTTAATGCCTTGCTCTCGCCGTTGAGCAATGCGGGGATTGATACCCTGTGTCGGTGAGTGCCTATTGCCTACACAGGGAATCAAACCGTCGACCCCAGGCATTGTCGGTGCCTCGCAGTTGTGGACAATAATGACATATATTTACTTATAAATTATTGTACATCAATAGTTCATTTTTGTATTTTATTTTAGGAAGCTTGTGACTCCAATTTGAAATACAAATATTGTATTTCTAGCAACCAAACCCCAAGACCCAAACTTACAAACAAAGGCATTATGAAACCACCTTAGCCCTGTTTTTAAAATAGCTCTACAAGCTCGTCATGCGCTCAATCCCGGGCACCACCAACTCGGCATATGAGTAGCACGGCTTGGTGTCACAGTCCGCACCTCTGCCCAGGCATGGCCTTTGTCTGTGTTTCTTAGTTTTGGGACTTTTACTTTTTGTGTTCTGTATTTTATTTTGTAGTATGCTGTGATTTCCTCCCTGTGTTAGTACTGTTCTGTTTGTCTGTTAGACTATCCTAGTGTTGATTGTCTGTTTCAGTTCACCTGTGTCTAGTTAGTCTTTGTCTATGTCTTCCTTGTCAGTTCGTCGTCGTATATGATGTGGTCAGTTCTAGTTTGTGTCTTCTAGTATTTTGCGAAGTTCCTTGTTATTTTTCCGTGTGCGTTTTGAGAATTAAACCTCTTGAACATTCATTTCTCTGCCTGACCTGACCGTTCTGCATTTTAGTCCTACACCTCCGTGTCCACACCGTGACACTTGGGTGAGGCAAGTCGTGCGTTAAGTACTTGGAGCTTATGGTAGGAGGTGTGGTGCTCCACCTCAGCAATCCATCTCCCAGGGATTGGACACACGTTATCGGCTGATACAGACAATAAGCCTCTCCCGACCTACTTACTTAGAATTTTGGGGAAAAGTTCTAAATGTCAATGCAGCGATTTCTAAAAGCAAGCGCTCCAGCTCCATCTTAGTAATTTACTTTTAACTCACTCACGGTATTTGCCTCAAGTACCGGGGTTGAGAACATTGACAGACCTCAACTCTGAGGGTGTACAAATGGATCCTTACGGGTCCTTTGATTCCATGTGTACACTCATATCTCAGAGTTACAGACCTGTAAGGGTCCATTTGGAACCCCCGCAGGTAACCACAGAGGTTCAGAGATGGACCTCACTTTGCAAACCACTACAAAATACATATTATGCAATACAGTACGGTATGTATGAATTTGTGTTTATCAATCAAATTATGAAGGACACACTGATGTCAAATATATCCCTACTGGTGGGATTCAAACCCCCGACTCTCTGCCTCGGCCCTCGCTCTGTTCCAGTATCTAGTCCTTCATGATCACAGCATCATTAATACGCACGGCGGCGCGGCGCCCCATCCGCCCCCGTAATCATCGAAATGCTGAATCTGATGAAGTCGCCGTGGCGTGGCGAACCACCGCTCCAGAGGCCCTTCTTCTTCTTCTTCTCGTTTTTGGGTAATAGCGCTGTCATAAGCACTCAGCGCCGGCCGCTCCTAAGTGAATGTGAGGCACCATCTTTTTTCTAAAACGCGGGCTAACAAATGAACACATTCTCCGCGCGCGTCAAGCGGCCATCTGACAGTGATGCATGGGCTCGCAGATGAGCCCTGAACAAACTGATGGATCTGCGATCGCATAAATGCTTAGACAAACTAATGCATGTAATTATGTTTTCCATTCCGACTCCATCGCCGGGCATCTTATTACAATATCATTAGACGAATCACCGCCGAAAAAAAAGAAAAGAGAGCAAAAAAGAGAGAGAGAAAAATAAAGATACAGTTTGCAAAATGTCTTTCTCGATCTTCCTTTCTTTAGTCTCAGGGGGCAATTATGAGGAAGTTGGTGTCTTTGACTGGGATGGGGGAAAAAACGAATTCAATTTGTTTTCTTCTCTGAGAGGACATTATTGGGTGTTGCAGCGTAAAGTGTTGGTAATTGTTGGAAATCTTATTCAGTGGGCGGTGGTGTTGTGGTGGTGCAGGGGACAGCCGAGAATAGTCCTGTCCACCAAGTCCGAGTCCTGCTTACAGCGCGTGTGTGTGTGTGTGTGTGTGTGTGTGTGTGTGTGTGTGTGTGTGTGGGGGGTGCATGCTGCTGTCTCTCACACTCCTCTCCAAGTGCATTCTAATCTGGAGATGGTTTTTATCTCTGGCCCACTATTTATGCAACCTTGCCCTTACACCACTTGGTGTGTGCTTGTGCCACCCACGCACGCATGCGCGCACTCTCTCTCTCTCATGTTTCTGTGTGTGTGTGTGTGTGTGTCAGAAGCAGCGACACTGCTCATTAGGACAGTACCCGGGGACCAGCTCCCAAGACAACACAGCCTGGTCCTCAACACCACCCCTTGATCTGTGTTAACCCATTTTTGGCGGGAGCCCCTTTTGGTGTTAGCATTACGTTATGCTTTAGCCACTTGGTGGCGCGCTATGATAGATCTGATGTAGATCTGATGTAGATCTGCTATTTTTGAAAAATCGAAGAACGACTGACATAGAAACATAGCTTTTTCAGAAAACTGTCAGGATGTAGAAGACATTTTTTGAATCTGATCTCAGGTCAAAATGGGTTAACTCCATCCATCCATCCATCCATCCATTCATCCATCCATCCATCCATCCATCCATTCATCCATCCATCCATCCATCCATTCATCCATCCATTCATCCATCCATTCATCCATCCATCCATCCATTCATCCATCCATCCATCCATCCATCCATTCATCCATCCATTCATCCATCCATCCATCGCTTCATCCCTTCCTTCCATCCTCCTTCCTTCCTTCCTTGCTTCCTCTTCCGTATGTGGCCCGCAAGGGTCCCTTTGGTTCCATTTGTACACTCTAAGGAGTTGCATTACCACTAAATATTTCTCTATGCACCATTTTGTTTCAAATAGCTTTTCCACTGAGGAGCTAATAGTACACCATCAAAATCGTTGCCGTTAGGCATAAACCTCACATGTCCATTATTATTATTATTATAATTTTTTTATAATATATTATATATATATATTTTTAGTTAATGTCCCACTTGATGTCCTACTGGATGATAATAATTTAACCTATTTTGGGTGGGAAGTGGGAACCCCTTTTGGTGTTAGCATTACGTTACGCTTTAGCTATTGAAAAATAGCAGATCTACAAGCTCATAGCGAGTGGCGCGCTACGAGCTTGTATAGGTCTGCTATTTTTGAAAAGTCGAAGAGCGACTGACATAGAAACATAGCCTTTTCAGAAAACTGTGAGGATGTAGAGGAGGTCAAAATGGGATAATACAAAGGAAAGGTTTCCACTTACAAGGTTTCCACCCGACAGAAACCTTGATCTTGGACCGTTGTGGGTCCATGTTTACACCAACAGAGCTACAAACACTGCATATGCATACAGTACGTACAGTATGTACAGTATATCTTATGTTCTCTCTGCCATAGCACTATGATGAAGAATGGAAGAAGAAAAAAAAGGCAAGGGAAATGTAGAGGGGGGGGTGGGGTCATTAACTTTATGGATTCATAATTTAATGTATTTTTGGTTGTGTATGTGTGTAACAGAAGTGTAATTTAGAAGAGTAAGACGTTAACAGTTCAGAGTCATTTTCAGCATTTATTCCCACTGTAAGGACGATTAATTTCAACCTTGCCTTGGTGGTTCATTGTCTGACAGAAGTGTGTGTGTGCATGTGTGCATGCGTGCGTGCACAATGACAAGCATACAGTATATGAGAGACTGGATCACGAGATGAGAGGCGCACGCGCACACACACACACACACACACACACACACACACACACACACACACACACACACACACATACACCCCTATCCATACACACACACACACACACACACACACACACACACACACACACACACAGAGAGCAGCCCGAAAACAAAGGTCCAATTGTCTGGTGAGCTACTGTATATTGTGACCCGTTTAGAACTGAGAATATCGTCATTCTAAGAGTGTTCTCAGTTCGACTGTGTCTTTGATTGACCCTCCGGTTCTGGAGGGTTCATTCTCTGGTCAGTCCGAAACCATGCAGTGAATTATGGGAGCAATCAGTAAGATAATAAGTAACCTGCACGCCACCGGCTGCCATGTTTAAAATCTGATGTTCCATTCTGATGACTAATATTAATCACATGAACTCACCCCGATTTTCATCAAAAGCATACATTTTGGAAAAAGAAGTGAACACACAACAGGCGACAATTGCTGATTTGCAGTATGTTTTCCACGTCAGGTTTATAATTACATCAGGGTAAAAAAAAACATAAAACAAGGTAGGCTGCATAACACTGACGTTATAGTACCCACCAGTGATGTAAGCAACACAGTTGCAGTTAATGAAATTAACAATGGGTGTGTTAGATTTTAGGAGTGTCATTACTGTCTATCATGCTTGCACATTGGCATGCCCTTGGCTCACACTATGTAAATCCAACGCTCATTATTGATTTTTTTTTTTACTAGTCAGCCATGTTTTAATTTTGCAGTACTTTTTATCCTGAAAGAAAAAATCAGCCTTGGGTTTCATGCTCCTTTAATATTTTGGACAGTGTTTAGTGGGGGCGTGCACGCCTATCCAACTCACCAAAAGTCCCACATGTGCAAATCACCCGTTGCTCCCGACAGGCGTTGGTCCGACATGTATTGCGTCGTGCTTGCGGTTAGGGTTTGGGGTAGGCCGATAGGGTTAGGGTTAGGTTAGGGTTTGGCATAGGCCGGTAGGATGTCAGACTATTTACTGTTGGGCTGTTACTATGTACCCGTTTAGTGCAGTGGTTTTAAGTACTGGACCCTCGTCTGGTTTGACAGACAGGTAGTGTGTGCAGGCTGGGTGGTGTGTGATAATCCGGTTGAAGTATTCATTTGGTACGGCGACAGTGGCGGCGGGCCCGGGAGAACAATAACGCGACACAAGACAGTATCACGCTAAAGGTTCACCAAGTTTATTACACACACAGGAACATATATAGAGCTGGATCCCAAATGACAAGATATGAGACATAATAACCGCTAACTGCGGCAAGGCTGACCTTGCTGTCTGAGATGTCTCTTGTAGCCTAACTGTAAAGTATGCTACAGATCAGTCAGTACACAATACATATCAGGTACACTGTGTCTCACGTTCAAATACACAGCCATGGGCGATCATGATTATAACAGTTTTCAACCAGTGCTCCGGACTCATCTCCCTTGATAGCGGTTCCAAGTGGTCCACAGCTAAATGATGGAGAGTTATACACTTATTAGATCTCTCACTCTACACTTTTTAGATCTTTAGCTCTTGAGAGTGTAAAATGAAACCAAATGGACCCGTACATGTCCAAATCTTTATCGTTAAACATCTACATTACTTAATTAACATTACTTAAGTCTACAGTTAAGAGAATGTAATATAATTGTTATTTTCATCAACTCATGTTGTCTCTCCTAATGCTACCGCAATACAATACAGCATGAAATTGTGGACAAAATCGCAAATCTAAATATTCATAGTCTTTGGTCTGAGAGGCTAAATGTCATCAAATGGTGGTCCGTGGCCCATAAATAATGGGCCTTGATATGAAATGGGTTGAAAACCCCCTGGTTTAGTGAAATGGACATCTAATCCGTTTGCGTTGCTGCTGTGTGTTGCATTGCGTTCGGCGGCTCTCCCAACTTGGCCCCCCCCCCCCTCCCGCCCCCAATCGTCTCGCTCCCGTGACAAATGAGACGTCCGTTGGAACAATTATCGTTTTCGGGATCGCAAACGCGCTAATAGAATTCATCACTGTCTCTTTGTGTGTTTAAGCTCGTATTAATCAAGTGATTAATTGCCAAATATTACACAGCGAGCAGGAGCACCATGTCCCCTATTCAAGTGCCTTCGAGTGTGATTGGTGAATGATTACACATTATTTGTGTGTGTGTGTGTGTGTGTGTGTGTGTGTGTGTGGGACACTATGGAAGCTTTCCCATTCACATCTCGGAAAACATGTTTGATCCCAGCGAAGATGACTCCGATATCAATCGCACGGCAGAAGCATTTGCACTTTTGCAATTTAGTCATTGAATTGACCGTTATATCCACCTTATATATTAATACTATTTGATCCTTTATAAACGAGAACGCTGGTGAGGTTTTGAACAAAAAATGTAACGTATGTTTTAAATTCTGGACCCTCTGACAGTCAGTCAGATGGTCTCTCCTCTCCCATTTCACCCGCATTTGATCTCGGTGTAACGCTGTCATTTTACATTCTGTTCACAATCCTCCCAGCAGCTCTCTGGTATAGTACAGTACAGCTCCATTTTTATGTTATTATATATTCCTTTTCCCAGTTAAATCAAATAATTAAGTCTGGGAGTGTATACAAATGGAACTTCACATGTTGGGTTTAATTTGTACATCAAAATGAGTTGCATATCAAAATATATTAACACTGTGTGGTAAATTCATTGTATTTTATTTTGTATTCCTTTCCAAACATGTACATTATTCAAATGTGCTGTGAAATCAAATACTTTATTGCAGACACATTTAATCATGGCTGGTTTTGATCATATTTGATCAAAACCCCCCCAAAAAAAGTTCAAAGCAAGGGAGGCAGTTTAACATTTTCACTCAGCAAGTGTAGCAGTTTCTCTGTCAACACCTTTTTAGGATAATATTTAGTGTAAAGGTTTATTTGTTCTCTCTATATCAAAGCTATCCATGCTTCCATTAAAGTCGACACAGAGAATGGTTTTCATATTGCTGGGACTTTCATCATGCTGCACTTAGCGCAAGATAAGAAAAGTCAGAATAAAACAAAGTCACGGTACCAGTATAAAGTAAAATAAAGTTATACATAAAGTAATAAGAAGATACTGAGCTTCTGGCACTGGTTCTCTGAATTTATGTACCGTACATAAATACATAGAAATATAAGAATGGACACACATTTATTACTATGCATATATCACCACCAGTGACTGTATGGATGATTTAATGTACAGTCAACATTGAATATGAGAAGAATTGCCAGTGGCTGAAGCTCGTCTGTACTGTAGATATTGGTTTATGTTAGGATTAGGAATAGGGATATTTTCTCACTGTAGAAGTCATACTATCATCTAAGATTTCTTTTTTGTTTCTGTGATTTTACTCTAGAGCATGGGATGTTCATTCAGCATAGTAGAAAGAAGTGGGTGAAATTTGAGAGGCTGGTACTTTTGTGTGTCTTCACAGTGTAGTGTAAGTCATAGTTGTTTGTATACCTCAGGAAAATAGGGACGTTGATGCATCTAGTCATGAATTGTACGCACAAACAACACATGTTTGTAGATATATTGAAATGAGTCAATTCATGCATGTTGAGGTTGTTAATGGTGTGGCTCAGTACTTCAGTTCCACCCTTGGCCACTGGAGGGAGCTAAGCTAACACGTCATGGAGTCTGCTTGCATGAGACTTCTCCTCACCTCTTCTGTCTTTGAACTCTCTCCCCCTCTCTCTCTCTCTCTCTCTCTCTCTCTCTCTCTCTCTCTCTCCCTCTCTCCCTCTCTGTCTTTGGGCTTTTTGCTCCAGTTCAAAAACAATTCTAATTGGGAGTAGTCGTCTTTTTTTTTCTCCTTGTTTCTTCTTCTCCTTCCTCTCCTCTGGTCCGAGTGGGCTGATAGACGCACGCGTGTCCTCTCTCTCTCTCTCTCTCTCTCTCTCTCTCTCTCTCTCTCTCTCTCTCTCTCTCCCTCTCCTCCGCTTGTCTTTTAGATGCACAATTTAGCCCTGACAAATGTGATGTTTCAGTTAAAATGTTAATGGGCGCTACAGAACTCTGCAGCCAGACTTCAAAGGGCATACATTAATACTTAGACCTCGTGTTATTTCTTCTTCTGTTTAGTCTCCCGGGGAGAGAGAGAGAGAGAGAACGGGAGAAAGAGAGAGATTTCAAGGGTGTCCGTTACGACCCTCTGTTCATTTCTTTTTCGCCAGTTAACACGCCCAAGATGTTTCCTCTTAGCTGAAGGTAGAGCACCTCGCCGCTCGCAAATTAACGTCCATTAGGTTGACTCCGCGGAAAATGAAAGTGCGTGAGAGAGGGGACAAGGGGCGAGATGAGGATCTGAAAAGTGTTAGAAAACGAGAGTGGGGGGGAGGGGGTTGTCGGGGGGGGGGGCGACGCCAGGGCGATTCCGCCGTCATTTAAGAGAGAAGTTCTTTGAAGCAAATTCAATCGAAGGCGGCAGGGGAAACGCAACATTTAAATAGCCTACCTGCTGGTGTTTGCTTCAACAACGGGCCTACACACACACAAAAAAAAAAAAAACGTAGTCAATTGGCGTGGTTAACAGACGTGTAGGGAGAACAATGGGAGGGCATGTTGGAGGATGTTAAAAGCCTGTTAGCGCAAACCACGGCTCCTCCCAGATGCCGTCTTCAGATTGTTTTCCATTTTTCACATTAGGGCCTCGTACCTTTGTAGTGTGTGTGTGTGTGTGTGTGTGTGTGTGTGTGTGTGTGTGTGTGTGTGTGTGTGTGAATGCATGGTTTGATTCAGCTGGAGGAATGCTTTAATTTATGTAGACGGCTTCGACAGAAGAACATACTGGGTACGGCCTGCAAGATCAGAATCATGTACTCCTAATACACACGTTTTCACCGTTTTTGCTGATAAGAATCAATCACTCCTGTTTTCTGTAGGTCAGTGTGTATTGTTAAGCCTATCATCCACAGTAAAATCCCCAATGTTATTTTACTGTGTGTACAAATGTAACCAAATTGATCCATTACATTTGTACACAGTTACAGATTGGTAAATTAACTATATTATTATCTATATGGTGCTTTTTTTTCCAATTCTGATATCTGAGCCTTGTATCATAAAATGATTATATAAGGCCCGCCTCCTCGTTAAAATTATGATTAAACCACGATTTGCAGGGGCACCAATCACTACCGACACACGGACAGAAGCGGTTCGTGGTGATTATGTTTTTCTCTTTTTTTTTATCATGATATTTATTTCACAGTGAATTATGTCAAATGCGTTCGGCTATAGCGGACAGCTACGCCGCAAAAAAATCCCTCTTGGTTCTATTTTTACACTTTGATAGTTTAATTAACGCTCTGGATTTCACCGCTTGTTGTCTCCGCATCTATTCCACATAGGCGTCTTCTGTAGATGCTGTGCTCTGTTGATAGAGTGCAGTTAAGAAATCGCTCTCAGGAACTTCAGCTGGTGGAAGTTCAACATATTTCGGAAGTGACTGTTGTGTCACTGTGTCTTCAGATTTGGAGCTAACAGGAGTGTATACATATTTCTCTGTTATGTTTTTCTGTCGTGTCACAAGGTATTTTTGTCCCCATCACCCACTGGTTCGGAGATATGCATGTCTTTAATCATTTTATGAGGTTCACATCCAGCCATGCCTTGCTATTCCCCATGCTCTATGATGACTTCTTCTGAACAGTCTAGGAAAACATGCGTGTGTCATACCGGACGTGGAATGTAATTATGATTGTGTTATAAACATTTATGTAAAAATTGTCCTGGTGGGAAAGTTAACCAGCAGTACTAGAGGCCTTGGTAGGATAGGAAACCAGCAGCACTAGAGGTGTGCGCGTGCGCTTGAGTGCTGTCTCGAGGCAGTACGTCTCATGGCCACCTTCAAAGACACTGCGTCATGTCTCCTGTCAGCTGTGTGAAGAGTCTCTTAGCCAGGTGAGACACCGAAGACGACACGCCACAGGGGCTCTGTGTCAGAGAGACGGCGTGTATGTGGAAAAGGCATGCGCACATGTTTGTGTGTGTGTGTGTGTGTGTGTGTGTGTGCGCGCTCGTAGCGTGCGTGTTAGTGTGTTAGAGAAGTGTGCGTCTGTGTGCAGGACACACGCAGATGTTTTTGTGTGTGGATGCGTAAAAAGGTGTGTGTCTGTGTAAATGTCTCATGTGTACTGCATGTGTGCGTGCAAGCTTCTGTGCGAGAGTGTATTGTGCATGGCATTTTGCTGAGAAGTCTTTTGCCCTTGGGCTGTGTGTGTGTGTGCGCGCGTCAGTTGCAGTTAGACGTCAGGGCTGAGGAGAACAAACACTCTGACATGAGCAGGAGAGAGGCCAGGTAGTGATAGAGCTGTCAACGTACATTACTATACCCCTATGTCTCTCTCTCTCTCTCTCTCTCTCTGTCCATTCAGTTCAGTTAAACTCAGAAGGGCTTCACTGACATTGGAGACATACAGCGTGCAAGCAGGATATAGACTAGAGCTAGAGGGGCACTGAGGCGCAGTCGTTAGCGCTGTCGCCTCACAGCTAGAAGGTCCAGGGTTCGATTCCTGCACCGGGGACAGTGTGGGCGTGTTCTCCACTCCGTGTCATCAGTGCCCCCCATACCCTGGGTGGGGTTTGTGAAAGGGCTCTGTGGAGTGCATGTTCTCCCCGTGTCCCCTAGGGGACCAGTAATCCTGGTCTCTATACTGCCTCCCCCTGGCCAGCCGGAGTGCCTGATGGAGGGGAACTCTATATTTTTCTGATACCGATACCAGTATGGGAAAAGTTGCAGACACTGTCTAAAACAGGCGTGCCCACACCTTTTTTGATATATATATATATATATATATATTTTTTTTCATTGCTGAAAATAATTAAAATCTGTATCTGAGGGGGATTTGGAATAGCGGCACTGGCTTTTTCCTATATAACTTTGTAATGCCCTACTGTGTCTTTCAAAGCGACCGGTGGATGGATCCTTCTGAAGAAGAATGTTCTGTGATATTAAAACCCTCTGAATCGCTGGCATATAGAGAAGAAGATGTCTTAACTCTGGCGGTTAATGAATGAATCAGAAAAGCATAATCCACAGAATAATCTCTGATAAAATACTAATTAAATGATAGACAATCACGGCCCCAGCATTGTTCTTGGGTAGCGCCCCCAGTAGCAGCACCCAGACAAGACACCCCTCTGCGGCTGCCTCCTCCCGACCCTTGCTTGACCTTTTGACCCTTGACCCCTGGGATGTAACAGCATGCCAAGGCCCTGATGGGGCCAGGAAGCAGGTCAGCGGCCGGCAGGAAATGGGGGTTACCGAGCAACATAGTAGAAAGTCTAACAGCCATCCATCATGTGACCGCTCTGTATCTACACCCTGTCGCTCACTGGGAGATTGCATCTGTGTGTGTGTGTGTGTGTGTGTGTGTTCATGCTTGTATGTATGCTATATATTGTATGTGAGGGGAAAATGTCCCCATCAGTATAGTAGAATTTGAGAAATAGATATACTTTCCTGGTCCTCAAAAAAAAAAAATCTATATCGTTTACAAATTGATTTAGACATTTGGACGTTAGAATAATGCCTGATTTGTACCTAGTCGTGTGCCTGCGGACAGAAATCGCCACGTATACTGGTAAATCTATGTGGTTTCGGCTTCAGGGATAGGGTTAAAAATTGTGCGTGTGTGTAAATCACAAAGAACTAGCTGTGGCAAAACACACACGCGCGCTGCACGCTCACACACTTCTCGCACACTTCGACATATGCTGCACAGTGCACAGAAATGCTGACTGACTGAGTCACAGACGGAGACTGACGCTCTCTCTCTCAGCGAGCTCCACCGAAACAGCCCTGTGCGAGTCCCTATACTGTAGATGGTTGACTATCCAGCTACATTCTCTCAACTGTTCCAGATAGTTAGTTATAGTTATCATAGTCATTTCTAAGTATTAAGTATTTGGCATTGATCATTCAATTATAGTTATATATCTCATAAGCTGTTTGCGAAAAAAATTAATAAACTTTGCATAAGTCCAAGGTCAACCATTCCACTCGCTTGTAGAGAGCGTGCGTGCGCGCACACACACACACGCACACACACACACACACGCACACGCACACACACACACGCACACGCACACACGCACACACGCACGCACACACACACACACACACTCTCCAATACTCCATTTGCAACTCAACGAGTGTGCAAATGGAACCAACCACTCTGAAGTTAGAATTACTACTCTGGATTATTTTTTTTAACGGGGGGAGGGGGTGTGTGTGTGTCCAAGTGTGTCGCTGAGCAGCAGAACAGGCAAACAGCCATGAAATCCCTGGCGCCTCCTGCCAGGGTGCAGATAGACCCCGCTGAAGTGGCCAAATCCTGAGAAACCAGCTCAAATCTGGCTCTAAACTCTGGTGAGAGTAGCGAGAGAGAGTGTGTGTGTGTGTGGGGGGGGGGGGGGTGGTATGTGTGTGTGTACAGTACTGTAGCTAAAGCCTTTCCCAATGTCAAGTGGTGTTTGTTAAACTAGTCTGTGAGTCCCTGGTGGTCTGTGCGGTCCAGCAACCGGCGCCAGATCCCTATTCAGAGGCTCTCATTCACACACGTCTTACTGGCTGTCTCGTATAACCATACGGCAGCTCTTCATCCACATTTTCCTATTATTCCTCCTCCTCCGCCGCACGTGGCGGTGGGCTAATCCTCCCGCCTCCCCCTCCCCGTCTCAGGTACATCTTGGCGGGTATACACGTCGAATGTACACACACACACACACACACACACACACACACACACACACACATGCGCACAGGAAAACAAAACACACAATCGTTCCATGCCGAGAGAAAGAGAGAGAAAGAGACGAGAGAATAAGCCATTAGGAAAGCGCGGTAACCTCCTGGGAGATCATAGCACGCTTCCAGACCTCTCTGGTGACCGGAGAGGATTTGCGTGGAAATCATCGTTTTTGTTTGTTTCCTCTTTTCTTTTCCTCTTTTGTCTACGTATGAGAGAGAGAGTGTGTGTGTGCAGTGCAGTGCAGTGTGCATGATCTCTCAGCGTAGAGATGTATCACTCGGAAACTGATCCGAGGGGGTTTGAGTCCTAACGGTTTATAGATCGTTTTTTTCAAAAATGTTGACTTAAAACAAACACAATAATAGTGAAAATAGCAGATCTACGAATTACGAGCTTGTACATTTTCACTACAGTGAAATGAAGTGAAGTGGTCATTTCGCAATGTACTTTTTCCCCCCCCTTCCTATAAATGTAGTGGGGTCAAAGGTACAATATTGGTCTTTGAAATGTAGTCACAAGTATCCGCAAATAGTATAAATGCCTCATTTAAATGCACCATTTACCAAATACAAATACTAAAATAAAAAGTACTGCACAGTTCTAGAGGAAATGCACATTGTTACTGTCCACCACTGGTTTACGTACGTATGCTCTCGTGAAGTCTCCCCTCGTGTTCTCTCTCCTCTTCTGTCGTTCCCCGCCACAGTCTGTGCAGAGTGCAGATAGAAGTCTACTATTAATTGTCACACAAATATTTGCTATTAACGATTTAATTGTGTTTTTTGGCATTGGAAATTGGAACATTTAATATGAATAGAAATTACATTTCTGTTTGCCTTTTAGACTTCGCAGAAAGCTATTTCACGTCACATCTGCCCTGTGCAAAATTCGTATTGCTTTTTGAGGGGTGCTAGCCCCTCGTATATACAGCTGTTGTCCCCACACGTCTCAATATTTACCAATGACAATGAAAGGAGAAATTAGGTCAAATGTCTGCCAAATATGACGTAGATTTAACCAACCAATCACATAGATTCAGTTGTTCATGAGATGATGTATGATGATGTATAATGATAAGAGCGCCCCTCACACAATTTATTTTATTCATAAACTTTTATGTATGACCTTTCAACAAACGATTATGACAATTATGTCAAAATGATTGCGATTAGACCATTAATGTAGTAATTGTGACAGGCATAACAACTATAACCAGTAAGACGCCCCGAGGGCGAGGGCGCGTGCACCCATCAACATCAACATATGGGATGTCAGAACAGTAAGAAAAGGTGGGGACGGATCAACATATTGAATGTCAGAACAGGTCAGCTCCATATATGGAGTTCTAAGGGTTTGAGGTTTGAGGTCAGATGTGGAGTTGCTGGCCGGCTCCATATATGCAGGTCTAGGTGATGATCCAGTCTTCTCCATGTATGGCTATCCAGGGTTAGATGAGGTCAGTGTCGTGATCTTCATATATGGAGATGGCCATATAAGGTGGCGTGACGTTTCACGAAGTTTGATGTCACGAGGCGTGACCATATGTGAGGGCGTGATGTCACGAGGCGTGACCATATATGGAGATGTGGTGTGACACACGGAAATGCAGGTTTTCACATTCATTGCGACGCAATAACCAACCACAGACCTCGAGTCAGCCGAGTTGTTGTTGTTGTTGGTTTGCATGGGCTAATGCTGTCCGGCAACACGAGAGTTTGATATGCACGGATAATCTGGTGTTTTGCATTTTCTTTCTTTATTAATTTTTTCTCCATGTGACGGATAATGCCCCATTCCCCCTGGTGCATCAGAGAGAGAGAGAGAGAGAGAGATTACCACACCACAGTGGAGAAGCTTTCCAATCCTTAGGTGACCACTGACGAGAAAACCCCGATGGGTATTTGAGTAAAGCGCGACTGGGACTCTTTGTCTTTCCAAAGAGAGCACATTAACGCAGGAAGTGCGGAGGAGTTGAGACGTGAGCGTAATGGAAGGAGTAAAAGTATCAATACTTCAATACAGAAATCACTAGACTTTTACCAGTAAAAGTCTGTCATTTAAAACTTAAAGTACAAAAGGATTGGCATCGGAAAATATACTTTGAATGCAAGATGTATATGAATCCTTAAAATAGCCAAAGCATAGGGCTGCAGTGCTTGATGTTTGTCTTGTAATCCTAACATAAATGTACAAAGTAGCTATAGTGTCCAAAACGGAATTCAAATTCAAAAGCAGCAAAACGTAGCTGATCGACAAGCTCAAAACGCCTCACTTTGGAGCACGTTTCAAAGAAAACCACACAGGGTAAAACTATGGAGATAAAAAGCTTTTTACCCGGGACGGGATTGTAGTTGCATGTAAGCACAGTACTCGAGTAATTATACTTTCCCACCACTGGGGAAGGGGGGATGGGAGATGGGGCTTCTTACATGCTGGCAGCTCTCATTCATCAGTTCACAGTTTTAAAGGATATTGCAAATCAATTTATTAGATTACCGCGGGCCGCTCTTCTGAGGGCTCTGTGGCTTGTCTTCAAAACATCATTTAAAAAAAAAAAAAGCTAAACTCCATTTCCAGATTATGGAGCACTTTATCGCAGAACAAGGAAGTACAAATTCTGGCCCCAGACGTCTTAAATCCTGTTTTAAATCCTATTTTCTCTTTTACTGTAACGTGTCTTCATCTTGTCAAGGGCGTTGCTCTAATGGAGTTTGTCGAGGCTTTGGCCTGGATTGCACACACTGAGAGTCCAGTTTTCCCGTAAAAACCAAACCAATAGATATCTGGATCCGTTCACTTCTAAATGACATGAGAATCGTTTGAGGGGGTGGAAGACGGAGGTTTCTTGTAACTAAACAAACTGTACAGTAAGTCAGTATGAGGACGCGCCACTGTCATAATCAGGAAAAAAAAGATTACTTGATATACATCGGTTTGCGGTGGCATAAAGTAACAAAGTACATTTACTTAAGTACTGTACTTTAGGTACATTTAGGTGTTTACATTAGTTTTTTCAATTTCCAATGCTATACTCCACTACATCTCAGAGGCAAGTACTGTACTTTTACACCACAGTATTTTTTTGGAAAATTTGTAGATTTTGATTAAATTAATGATTCATTACGTCAATAGCGTCAAGGTCCATAACGGGGTTAAAAAAAATAGCCAATATATATATAATGTTATACTCATGGTCACATAACATTGCATGTGGAGTGCTGTCTATGCTTTGATGGTTACAGTCATGGACGTACAGTAGCTGACTATTTCATTGCCCTACTCATAGGATATATATTATTTTATAAATTAATGCCCTACTTCGTCATACTACAGTGTCACGCAAAAGTAGCAATCATAGCCAATATGCTTTGAGCTGCTACTTTTGCAACTTAGGACAAAATCCTGAAAAGTGGCAGTTTTGGAACACGTACTGTATATGAGGTTTCCTCCTGACATCAACCATTACACTATTCTTTTCTATCTGGAAAATCTATTTACCAATTTGGAAAACCTGTTTAAATACATGCTAACAGCTCCCAACCAGTTCCACACAATTGCATTAGCAATGTTCCAGCATGTGGCGTCCACATGAAGCGTAATAATAGCCCAGTAATAATAATAATATCATATCCCACGGATGTAATTAATCCTCAAACCAAGTGATCCAATTATCCAACTGAAGTAGTACTTTGTGAACACATGGCCTCTTATGTGTTTTGATAAAGCAAAAGAGAAGTCTTTTTTTTTTTATGAATGGTGCTGCTAAGCTAACGGGGGGATTTTCCTGTGTGTGTGTGTGTGTGTGTGTGTGTGTTGAAAGGGGGAACTGGGACTCCCCACCCCCCTCCACTCCAGGGAGATAATACACAACAGTAATCAATGGCGTTTAATTTGGTACGCCTCTCATGTTGGGACGTTTCGATGGAAGCCTTGGGGGGGGGGGGGGGGGGGGGACTCCTTTGTAACAGCCCCCCCCCCCCCAACTCATGCCCTTCCTGAGGAATTAAACCAAGACTCTATAGTCTTATCGGTTTAAACGTAGTGTCTCTATCCTTGTTATAGTTATTATTAATAATGTTAAAACAGGCTAAATAGACTCCATGCATAACCGTAGTCCTCTTTTTTATATACTGTGTGTGTGTATATATATATATATATATATATATATATATAATCTTTTAGAAAGAGGCATACCTCTTTGCTATTCGGTTTGCCATACAGCTTTGTTGCATTGGCACACATGTGGCACCCTCATACTTCGTTTCGAGATGTTTTTTATTTGTTATTTATTATTTTATCGGTGACATAACGAAACCGATTCCTTTGGATCCAATCCGGAATGCATTGGATTCGGTCGATCGTTCACACGTTTTTTTTTTTTTTTTTTGCTCCCGATCCGATTCCCATCATTTCATTATTAGTAGCTGATACCGATTTTTCCAGATCCAATATTTATATTTTTATGGAACACACAATAGTACAATATCCAAAATCACAGTCTAATATCATGATCCAGTCTAAGATCAAAGATTGTAGATCGGCTATGGTTGTGGTTAATGTGGTTAATGTACGTTTTGTAATTATAATCTAAATGTACAAAGTACGTTTTCAAATATATGTAGTGGAGTAAAAGTACAATAATTGGATCTGAGATGTAGTGGAGTATAAGTAAAAGGAATTGAAATTGGACTTACTCCAGTAAAGTAAAAATATCTCAAAATTGTACTTAAGTGCAGTACTTAAGTAAATATACTTACTAGTTACTTTCCACCACTGGTTCCTAAGCCCCACAAGGCTGACCTCGGTTATGTTCGTACCTGTCACGTTAACATCGACAAACGGACAAACAAAAGGCCCAGAGATTCTCTCGCATTTTTCCTCTCCATCTCCTGCTGCTTCTGTTTATCCAAAACACTGGCTTTTTGACTTCAGCTAATGGACGGGGGGGGGTGGGAATCACATCAAATGTGACCCTGGCAGGCATTAGCACAAAACAAACAACAATACAATGAGAAAGACAGCCACTTTATATCAGGGGTTGTTTTAGTCCATAACCAAATGCAAGGGGGCAAGGAAACAAGTCAAACACTGTGGAAAGCCAGTTGTTTAAATGGGATTAATGCACCTGTTATTTCAGACGATTATGTCGTTTCGATGTCAAAATCAAATGGGTTTTTTTTTTTTACGCATAGTGGCATCATACTGTGTATCGTAGAAACTGTCATGCGGATCTTTTGTGTTTTGTAATCATGTTTTTTTTCCTCCGTGATGCTGTCAAAACATAATTTGTCGAATCCTCACAATTTCGATGTAGCCGGAGCTCCTACGCGGAGAGATGTACAAAGTGGAAGAGCAGCGCTAATAATTCTGCGAACCCTAGTCGACAAACGACAGGGTAAGTGGTCACATAAATGTGTGAGTGCTAAGAATACAGGTTTAGACTGCAGTGTGAGCGTTTGTTTTATTATGGTTTTATATAGCAGTCAGTGGTTCTCAAACTTGTTCATGCCAAGGACCCCTCCTAGGGGGAACCCCACTTTGTGAACACATTTTTCGACAGAGCTATTGTGGGTTGCATACATCACATTTCTAAGCCATGACGATATTGCAAGTGAGTAGGTCCCCCCCACATAATTCGATTTTAATGATAACCTTATTGACTGTTTTACACGCGTAACCCGCATTTTAATCAACCCCCCTTCACTGCCGAGATTGTTGTATTACCTTTAGAGCATACGCTGGATTGTTTGGGCTTTTAATCCGCGAAAATCCAGCGAAAAAAGGTTTCTCGGTTTGTTATGATTCGATCGTACCATCCACCATCTTGGTGCACCCGGGAAAGACGCACACAAGACCCGTCTCCATGAGGCGTTGTACCCCATTCATTTGCATTGGCCTCAATTTCCCAGAAGCCCTAGCAGCCCACGGCATGTGACGATTTCCGGTATTGTCATCAAAACGAAAGCATCTAGTCGTATCTCCGCGGCGAAGACGGAGTTTCTTTTTATTTATTACAATACGGCGGATTAAACACATAAAATTAAAGGCGGGTATGTCGTATATAGCAACGACAGTAACCTGGAGTAAACCATTCCTGGCAGTAAAACTGTTTTAATATTTTAAAACACAAATTATAATGACACTATTGTTTTCTTTAAAACCTTGAAAATGTGTGTCTTCATTTTGATTCTGTTAAATAAGAACGTAAAGTATACACTACTACGCTATAGTTCCATTGGAAGCCTGCGGGGGTATCGAGGTCGGAACGCAACCAATCGATTGATCATTAAAATAAATATTCTCTGAAAATGCACGTGGCCCACCGCCGCCTGACCACTTGCCAAGTGGTTCAGATGGGTGGACCCATCTCGACCACTTTCCAAGTGGTTCAGATGGGTGGACCCATCTCAACCACTTGCCAAGTGGTTCAGATGGGTGGACCCATCTCAACCACTTGCCAAGTGGTTCAGATGGGTGGACCCATCTCGATTATCAAGTGGGCCCTGTTCCAGAGGAGGGTGGGAACCAGAACCACTGGCGTTAAACAACTCGTTAGTCCCTTGAACGGAGCGCACAGCAGCCTGTTCAACGCCTGGGTCCTTTGTCACTGCCACATGCTTGTCACACACCTCCAAAACAGAATCTTAAGACTTCAACGGATGGACAGGTACTGTGTGTGTGTGTGTGTGTGTGTTGCAATATTCCGCACCGACTTGCATTAGGCACCGTAAACGTGTACAGACAAACATATCGTCGCTCCTGATGACTTCATTTATCAACTCTGCACCTCTCCCTCTGCCGTCTATAACATGACATGTTTCCTTTAATAATAATGAAAGTGTGTGTGTGTGTGTGTGTGTGTGTGTGTGTGTGTGTGTGTGTGTGTGTGTGTGTGTGTGTGCACATGCATTTTGACGAGGGTTACCTTCGACTTCTGCTCCATTGCTTTTAATGAAACGGGGAAACAGGATTGTACGGTCACATCGGGGCCCGATACACCTGACAGGAAGAATGGATTGGTATGTCGTGGCATGTATGAGTTGATGCCTGCCAGTGGATGGATGCATTGCATGGATGCAATGCATCCACTGGCAGTTCCACTGGCTGGGATAAGCATTTCCTCAGTGCGAGTGCCTCAAATGTAAAACATTTAAAAAGCTAAAGTATGTGGCCATGGCATCAACTCATACATGTCACCACATACTGTACCAAGGTGCTTGTAGGGAACAGATACAGTATAGGACAGTTACGTAGGCATGGGGTGTATGTTATTTTTAGCGCCGACCGTGGTCGTCGGGGCCTCATTCGGCGTCCATTTTGTATCCACGGTGCCGTATAGTATAACGGCGACCGGCGGGCCTGCAGCTGAGAGAGGCTCCTCCACCACACATAATGACCAGCTGTCACAACAACACCGGCGGAGGAGTGGGGGTTAGGGTGGGCGGTGTGGGGTTTGGGTGGTTGTGGGGGGGGGGGGGGGGGGCACAGTAAATGACGGGGGCCGTCAGTGCACCCCCTTCCCCTCTCGACACGACGTTTCTGGCAACCTGTAATTCTCCTCTCAGCGGAGCTCCAGCGTATGTATCCCTTCTGCCTTCCTGCTCCGGCGAGCGTTCTAAATGGCACCGTTAACGGAACTGCCTGCTACCCAAGTTGTGTTTTAATAACATTCCCCCGCGAGCCAAATGTTGCCGGAGGGGGCGTAGCGCGGAGGAGTGAGGGGCTCCTGGGGTTAAGAGGGATTTGTCATTTTGTGTTCCCTCGCAAGGCCCATAATCTGTTCTCTGAAACGAGCCATCTTTTCAGCCAGCCAGCCAGCGCCGACGTTAAATGAAACACAATTATACAGTGACGGCAAAGGAAACGCCTCACCGGAGGCAGGCGCTGGAAAGAAGTGTGCTTCACGTATTTTTACTTCAGTGATTCTCGTGAGGATGCATTGCAAAGTGGCCGCCGAAAAGAACTGGCAAAACACTTAAGATTTTTTATAAAAATGTAACAAAACTAAAATTTTCATTTGTATTGTATTTTTCTTTAATTGGAACCTCATGACAAATCAATTAATAGTGTTCTGCCTTGGGTCGCTTGAACTAACGCAGTATACTTTAACATACTGTAATCACGCTCTGATAATGACCGCGACCCACCCATCTGACGACACAACTCTGCAGCCGACAGGTTGAGAGCCACCGCTTTACTTCAGCGATATAGCAATATCACGTATGTAGGAATTGCTTGCTGTTGCAACTAAAAGTTCCCGCGTTCAAAATTTTACAAAAGCATTGTCGTCATCATAATACACTTAGCGTACCAAACGTAAAAAGTGCTCATTATGCAGAACGGTCCATTTCACAATCATATTATTGGATTGCAATTAATAATGCATTAATGTATTCATTACCGTAATGTCACAGCTGGTAAAGGTGGGGTGGGTTTTAATGACTTCATGTGCTGCTGCTGGGTAGATTAACCAACGATAGTACATCACATTTCTTCAGTTATTAACGTATGTTGTGTAAGAATCTCATTTCGCAAAGTAAATAGTAACTAAAGGTGTCAAATAATATCGTTGATTAAAAAGTAGCTACAGTATGTGCCTCTGCAATGTAGTTGACTATATGTTTTTGTTTTCTAACTTTTGTTATGCATTTTGTATACGCGGATCTCCTTGAAAACGAGATGGTTCATCTCAAGGTGTTATTCCCAATAAATGATGTCAACAGTTGAGTATTTATAAAGTATAATTGAATATTTACAGTATAGTCAATAATTATAATTATTATATATTGAGTTCTTTAGCAAATATACTTTCCAGCACTGCTTGGAGGCTACAGTGCATATGGTCAAATAAGTGCTAAATCGGCCTGTTCTTTTAACTGATTCCATGGTGGGATCGTGAGGCTATAGTGCCAGTGGAATGTGCGACATAAGCAAAGAAGAAGAGCCACATCTGCCCGACTCAGAAGTGATAGCCCATGGGGGTTCTCAACGTTTTTGTCTGGTGGACCCCCGGAAATGCTTTGGCCATGTCTCGCGTTATCCGCTTCTGCAACAGTAATGTTTAAGAACATGGACTAATATTACTCTCAGTAACTGGAGGTCTCCCCCGTCTCTCCAATTCATACAGGATACAGGATAAATAAGAAATATTGAAAGCGGTGACACAAAGAAGTGTACAGAAAAACTTTAACATTTACCAAAACAATAGAACTTTACCCTACCTTTTTAAAATGACTGCAGAGTATTTTTGACAGTGTATAGGAGGCTATAGCGTTGATGTGCGACGGGTCCTTTTCCCTTAATGCGTTTTATTTATTTTTCCTTCCCAAGTAGTAACCCTCCCTCTTGGCGTGGTGCGCCGTAGAAACAGAAGCCGTTGGTAAGCAGCGGGAGGACGCTGTGCTGAGGCAGGTCTCAGGCCCGCTAATGGAGGCCGTGTCATTATGATGATGACTGGGGCGGGGGGGGGGGGGGGGGGGGGGGGGGATCGAACCGACCGCACGCAGAGGAGAGACACGCTGAGAAAGACAACACATTACACACAGACCTGCACTGCACACTCACCCACCACTAATACTGGAGTCCTACTACCAATACAACCTGAAGAGACTGGCAACAATGTGAGCGCCATTATTACAACCAAAATGTAACACGTTATATTTGGGAGATCTGAAGTAATGTAATGCAGTGTCTCCCCCAACACTGGGTTTAATTAATACAAAAAAAAAAATAATAAAGATATGTTTTTAAGAGATAAGAATTTCAAACATTTTTTATAAAAGAAATACACATTTAAGGAGTAGCATTAGCATAGTGCAAATAGCAGATCTACAAGCTCACAGCGTGTCACATCGCTATAGATCGGTTATTTATTTTCACTATTTTTGGATCCATTTTGGGTCTCGGGGCTGAAAGGTTTGGGAACCACGGATGTAAAGTCCAGGATGATTTGGACATGCACGGCACATCATTATCAAGTTATCAACACTTGAGTTTACTTCTTGTTTATGCTCACAATGAGTGGCTACACACAGCTTTTGTAGTAATCAATTGTACCCATACTGTGCTACAGGCCTTAAGTGTCAAACATTCAAATGTACTACATTACTACCAGTGGTGGAAAGTAACTACAGTATAGGTACATTTACTTAAGTACTGTACTTACTACTTAAGTACAATTTTGAGGACTGGAGTATTTCAAAATCTCAGTACTTTTACTTCTACTCCAGTACATTTCAGAGGCAAATATTGTTATTTTACACCACTACAATTATTTTAACCCTTTTGTTGCTAATTATATAATTTAGATTATTATTACAAAACATGCATTAACCACACTTTGCCCTACTGTTTTTGTAAATAGCCGAACTACAAGCTCACAATGTGTCGCAACGCATTGTGAGCTTGTAGATCTGCTATTTTCAAAAGATTTTAGACATTTGAAATGGAACATTCTGCATAATGAGTACTTTTACTTTTGGTACTTTAAGTACATAATTATTAATGCCAATACTTTTTTACTTTTACTCAAATGCACTTTGAATTCCAGATTTTTACTTGTAATGGAGTATTTCTACTGCCACCTGATGGACGCAAGTGCCAACACTTAACTGCCGACCCGGATCTACTTGGTTTTAGTATGATGCACATCCGGTTTGGGCGTTAGATGCTAAAATATTAGTATCTAATTAGCATATAATATTCTAGCGAGCTAAAATGAGGCCACCCATGCTCTAGAAAACTCCAATGTTCCAATCGGGATCACCGGATAATCAGAAAAGACCTCCGAAAATCTGCGTTTTGTCAAAACGGAGAGCTCCGTAGATTTAGAGTTATTCCGATTTTTAGTCAGCCTGTATACAAGAAGTGAATGGCACTGCGCATCTGCAAAAACCGGTCTAGGATCGCTGAAGAAGGAAATGCCAAGAAAGTAATACATGTTAAGTAATACATTTTGAGTACTTTTTCCCCATTCCATTTTTCTAATTCTTCATTTCCACATGCACATTACACAGGCCTGCATTACTTATGCACTATAACACTAATGGCAATAATAGTGCTAATACTTACACTAATACGCGACTACTAATACACACATAGTGCCAATCCCGTGTGTGTGTGTGTGTGTGCGTGTGCGTGTGTGCGTGCGTGTGCGAGAGATTAATCCAGGAGGACAACACCATGAATGAAACACTGTTTAAAAAAAAAAACACATATCCTTTAACATTTGGTCATGGAAAGACATATTCCGGCCTGCATATTTTACTGTGTCTGACTGTCAGAGTCAAACAACACGTACGTCGTACATGTCCCCTTTAATGAGAAGTAAAAATGTCTCGTAAAAAACCCCCCAAAAAAACATGCTCTTTGCGTTGAGTAATTCTGCATCGCGTGTTAATGAGTCCAAACAGCAAAGGCGACAGAACGACGGAGCGCGTTTACATTGGTTCCTCATGTCTCAGCAGCTGTGAAGCCAAGTGACACATTGGTATATTCCACACAAATGCACGCAAGCCAGCGTTGCCAGATTTTGTGAGGGGAAACAAGCGACCGGGTCCATGAAAAGCTATATAACTTATCGGCTATAATCGATCTACAAGCTCACAACGTGCCACAGTGTGATGCGTTGTGAACTTGAAAAAAATAATATAGACATAAAAGTTATTAAAAGTTAAACATACAATAGTTTATGTTTTGAAACATTTTTAACAACACCAATCCTCATGTGGTCCCTGACAAAAATATTTTGCGGAGTCCGCAGACAAATACATATTATACAATTATAATACAATTATATATATATATATTCATTTGGCGGTCCTTGACATGTTTGAGAGCCCACTGGTTTAAACAACATTTCACTTACCAAGCCCAAAATACCTAAATACCAATATTTACAAGCAACCGTATGGAAAAAACAAGCTCAAAGTAGCTTATAATAAGCAGACGTGGCAACACTGCCCCTCACCCTCCCACCCCCCTTTCCGAAAGGAGAACGCATAACTAAACCTGCAGCAAGGAGGAAAAAAAAAAGAGTATAAAAAACACAACAACAACAAAAGAAGCGATGAGGAAATTAGCAGCAAAAGCATTATAATTTGTCACCGATGCATAAATCTCGCTGACGTGTTCAGTCATTCTAATGGCTGCTGTAGCAGCAGAAGCATGCGCGCGATGGAGAGGGAGGGAGGGAGAGAGAGAGAGAGAGGGAGAGGGGGCTGCATGTGCAAACTTGCGAGGTTGCACACAAAAAAAGCACCAGAGTAACAGTATATGTTCGAACATCACCTTATTTGCATAATTTACCAAAAGCCAATGAGGCAGCGCGCGCGGAGCGGGGCTGATAGTAATAAGTGTTTGTGCAAAGGCAGAGGGAACACTAATGGTGCGCCTATGGGGATCTCTCCACGCCATGGGGGTGGAAAATGAGAAATATTTTTCAAACAGCGGGGGTAAAGGTTTTAAAAAAGTGAGAGAGAGAGCGCATGGGGAGATGAAGATGTCGCATGCCACGGGGGCGCACGCACGCATCGCGGCGGGGAGGAAAAACGGAACGTCTTAAAACCCGCTGGCATGCACGCACACACACACACACACGTACGTGCGTGCGTGCGACGCCAAAAAGAATGCCCCCGTAATTTCGGCATTAAGAGGTAATAATCATGTTTCACCCACGATATTAACCCATTCTGACCGGGAACCCGTTTTGGTGTTAGCATCATGTTATGCTTTAGCTATTGAAAAATAGCAGATCTACAAGCTCATAGCGCGCCACCGAGTGGCGCGCTACGAGCTTGTAGGTCTGCTATTTTTGAAAAATCGAAGAACGACTGACATTTTTTTAGAATCTGATCTCAGGTCAGAATGGGTTCATCAGACCAGTGTGTGTCCAGTGGAAACCTCGTGTGAATCTGATCTCAGGTCAGAATGGGTTAAAACGGTAGCCCGCAAAGCCGGGTTGCCGCGGTGAAATAGATAAATATATAAATAAAGGGGAGGGAGGGAGAGAGAGTGATAGGGGAGGGGGGAGAAGACTGGTGCCATCAGGTATGGGAGGTAATGAGGTGAGGTTGAATACATGCACTCTGCCTTCCATCTCCCACTGACGATAGAGTGCTCATCACCAACTCCGTATGGGTAAACAAAGAGAGAGGAGAGAGAGAGAGAGAGAGGAGTAGTGAGGAGCAGAGAGGGAGGTTCAGAAAGACAAATGGGAGAGAAGAGGATAGCATAGAGTGAGAGAGAGAATAGAGTGGAAGGTTAGAGAGAGAGATGAGGGTATAGGACTGTCTCCTGCTGTGAAAAGGCTACAATGCAAGTCTTATGCAGTTGACTTATGTGTTTAGAGACGCCTTGCTACACACATTATGTAGATACACGCTGTGTGGTGACAACACACTGGCTGACCTGAGATCTGGCTGATCTTTACGGTAATGACACAGAACACAGCAGAGGTTCAGTGCACTGCCTGGCCTGAGATCTGCGTGTGACAGACATGACAGTCAACACGGGAAAAGTATACCTTTTGCTGCTACTGGAGCTTTTGCCGATACATATTCCGTTGCATTTCTTACTGATACGTTGAGTAGCCTTATACAATGGATCACAATGGAAACAATCCCCATCAGGCTAGTTTCCATTGCGTTATCCTTGTAAATTGAATGCACTGTGAACACACTTGTTAAAGTATTGAATCAATCGATCAATCGCAGTGGGTCACACCTGTGACGGCAAACTGGTGACAATTTGAGACATCCTTCACATGTTTGATGTGACGGGGGGAGTCACGGGACACACCTCGTATTAGCCCATAGAATTTGGGCCAATTGGGACCAATCCATCCAAATAGTTGGATGGTGGCAGGAGCCTATAATGTTTCTGTATCGTGACGTGGCTCTATGTACAAGTATATCCCCCAGCCATGATGTACAAATACACCCCCTGAACATGACACTTGTATGGCACAGGGACTTACCACCAGTCCAACCCTTCATGCCGATTGCCATGCAGGGAGGCATATTAGGTCACATTTTGTATAGTCGTTGGTATGACCCGGCTGTGGACTTGAACCCCTATGCCTAACCTTAGGCATAGTCTTTTATTTTATTTTTGAGCAGAATGCGAACGGAAATAAAAGTTGAGAAATAAAAGTCTCAGCCCTAACCCTGACCTTACTGTATGGGTTTCTCAGTGATGTTTCAGGTGTTTTCAGTGGATTTGAATCACCGTCAGAATGTGAGAACGGATATTCAGCATTCCAGTGAGGGCGAGACTGTTGTAAAATGGCGTGACAGGGGATCCAGTCACGCCAAGCGCACATGTCCCCTCATCCCGTCACTATTTGTAGTACATCTGTCTGGGACCGTGTGTGTGTGTGTGTGTGTGTGTGTGTGTGTGCGTGTGTGCGCCCTTGAGCAAGCAACATTGAACTCCTGCCTCCTTTAAGTCACTGTGGATGAGTGTCATTTAAATACAGATCAATCTGCAATGTCTCATTTGAATGCAACATAACACAGCAATCACACATACACACACACGCGCGCGCCGACAATAAGCCGAAACTGCAGTCGCAGCCTTGTAAATAACAGTTAACCAATGTATTTGCGCAGCACATTAAGCACGCGAGACAATCGTCTCGTTTGGCTGAGGAGAGCGTCCGCGCCTGAAAGTCAACGGGACGCGGGGGCGCACGCGCGTCCCTCGCGCACGTATACGCGCCGGCTGACTTTAACTTCCCCCGATGAAGGCAGCGAAAGATAAGCGGGCCGAGGCCAGCGCGGAGACATTGCGGAGTGGCACATTGTGATAGTAATGACGTTTGGGGAAGGGGGATAGCGTTGCAAAGCCTCTAAGCTCTTTCATCGGCACCAAGAAGATTAGTCTCCGAGATGGGGGCTGAATGACAGCGAAGGTAGAGGGCCCCATCGTGTGTCCCACCCCACCCTCCCCAACCCCCCGTTCCACACCCCTCCACCCAGCCTGAGAGAGACGGGGAGAGACGGAGAGAGAGGAGACTTGGCACGCGCAGGTCCGTTTAAAAGCCAAACCACTCACTTTACACCGAGGACCGATTGTCCTTCAGTCGTCAAAGTAAGGCAACAAACCCCCACAAAGCAAGGACATCATGGAGGGGTTTGTTGCATGGGGCTGCCTGGGAGCCAAAAAAAAAAGGCTATACATCCCGCTGGCAGGCGTCCGTTGCTGGATCGGGGGGAGAGGCTTGATTTGAACTGCGTGTCCCCCTCCCCTCCCCGCCTTTTGGAAGAGGCTTTTTATTATTGTGGGAGTTTTTATTTATTTTCCTGAGAGGAACTCTGTGACTTTGGTGGGGTGTTATCTGAACATTGTGTTGGAGAGGAGGGGTTTATGGATGCTGTGTGTGTGTGTGTGTGTGTGTGCGTGAGGGGGGCTGTCTGGTTCATCAGTCCTCTGAAGACGCAGTATTTAGTTTATCTGTCCACCCCACCCTCTCCCTCTCTCCTTCTCTCTCTCTCTCTCATCTCCCCCAAAACCCTCCCTGCTGGTAGCAAAGTCACCACATTAGACCCTGTTTGACCGCTCAGAGGAACTCTGCACAGTTCTGTGTGCGTGTGCGCCCGCGTGTGTGCGTGCGTGTGTGTGTGTGTGTGTGTGTTTGTGTGTGTGCGTGTGCGCATGTGTGATGTGGCCTTGCCATGTCTTTAGTTGCTTTGTCACATGGCCTATTCCCATCAGAAAGGTCTTTTGGGGAAAACAGAAATCTCTCCACAAAGCCTAAGAGTGTTGTGTGTGTGTGTGTGTGTGTGTGTGTGTGCGCGTGCATGCGTGCGTGCGTGCACATTCTTGCGTGTGAGTGTGTGTATGTGTGTTGGTATGCAGCAGCGTGCTATGGACACATCTAGTCTGGTGTGGCTGGTCTCCTGACATTACACGTCTCGTCTTCCTCGGCCCATGCAGCGCACACTTATTTATTTATTATATCTGGATTTGACAGGGGAGAGAGAGAGAGAGATGGAGAGAGAGCATTTTGTCAGTTCTTAAGTGTGTGACAACGTGAATGAAGTTCAGCATGCATGCAGAGAGAGAGAGAGAGAGAGAGAGAGAGAGAGAGAGAGGGAGAGAGACGGTGTGGGGTGGGGGTGGGGAGATATTAAATGATAGAGTAGTGACAGTCGTGGTCACCAGTGCATTAAGAAATTCTTATTTTCATCGCAGAAGACCCACACTCAGCCAGAGGTGTGTGTGTGTGTGTGTGTGCGTGTGTGCGTGTGCGTGCGGAAAACACATGGTCACTTACTCCGAGCTCACCCAGCGGTCCCCAGTGAACGCTGACCTAGGAGAGAGAGAGAGATGCTCTGAAATGCACCACTGTATGAGAATCAGTTCCAATTTCAGAGCGCTCTGGTTTTGACGATTCTATGACTCTGATAATAAGTTAATTTAACAGTTAATAACAGTTAACAGGTTAAATAAATAACAAAATTGTAAAATTCATTCATTTTGTATTGGTTTTGACCTGTTTTGTGACCTGCAGTTACAGTCACGTGTTGATGTACTGTCTAGACTCTAGAGCACCAAACCACCATCGCATTTTGCCCTGACATGAATTTCAGTTTGATGGCTGTGTTCTGCCCCTCAAACACAAATGTTTGGTCAAACCATGTGACTCTCATTGGAAAAGCATTGTGGCGGCCATTAAACACAGACAAAGACATAGAACATGTGTTTGATATTTGTGTATGAGGCCTCAGCTTATTTTCCGAACGCACCCCAAATGACGAACTTGTGTTGTTGTTCCAGACAGATGATTATGTTCTTCCTTCAGTCAGAGGTTCTGGGACCCATTATGGGGTTGGGGTTCGTGAAATGATCTTTGCAGGATCTTAAATCTTGTTTATTTTGTAGCCATACACTTCTCTTCTACTTTCTACTGTGGCTCAGGAGGTAGAGCGGCCGCTTGCGGACGGGAAGGTTCCCAGGTCGATGCCGGGCTCCCCCAGAGTCGGCGTCGAAGTGTCCTTGAGCAACACGCTGAACCCCTAAGTGCTCCCGATGTGCCTTGCATGGTTTCCTCCGCCATCGGTGAATGAACCTGTGAAAGTAATGCACAATCATTGTAAAGCGCGGCTATATAAATGCACCATTTACCATTTACTTAGTGATGAATGAAAATCTTTGCCTACCTAATATGACCCACCCAAAATAGGGAGGATTAATGTGGCTCAAACTTTGTAATACAAAACGGTAAAGATTTGCTCAACACTCTAATGTGTTTTTATGTAGTCACAATGTCACTGGCAGGTTCAAAATCTGGCCCATGACCTTTGACACTCATCTTCGCATTTCTTTCACTTCCAGGAAAGTCTCTGTCTCGCCTCCATCTGCTGCATTTCATAACAAAGCTAAAATCTTTTTGATAAAGCTATAGTTCATTCCTCACCTCTGTTGCTCCGTCGAGCTCTGTGCTCATATTTTCCGAGGCCGGTGAAAGGTCTCGCTCCCCGGCGTGTTGAAGGACGGTGTGTATGTGTGTGTTTCTCCACGGGGGACACTGTGTCCCAGGAGGACACATCTGTCCAGGGAGATGTTTGGACAGGAGCGAGATGTGAGAAATTCTCCCAGGTGCAAACTCACACTGGCTGCTCTGGAACCTTCAAGACCCCGTGCACTCTTTTTTGCACGCGTGTGTGTGTGTGTGTATGTGTGTATGTTCATGTGTTTGTGTGTGTGTGTGTGCGCGTGTGTACTTGTATGTACTACGTGTCCCCACAGTTATATAGTAGATTTCTAGAACATTGTGCAGACAATTTTCCTGTTTCCCACAAGAGAGATGGTTGTTTTATTATTGTGTGTCTGTCTGTCTGTCTGTCTGTCTGCGTGCGTGCGTGCGTGCGTGCGTGCGTGCATGTGTATATCAAATTAGGAGTTGTTATGTAGGTGCAATGTCACAGGTTCAAATCTGTCCCTTGACCAGCTTTGACTTGATACAATTAGGAAAAGGTTCGGGTTGGCTTTAGCACTCGTCATTTCGAGGTTAGGTGTTTTGGGCTGGAGTTACAGTATGACCACATCAGTGTCGTGCACTGTACACCGAAAACAGCAGATGTGAGCTTGCCGATCAGCAATCTTAGTCTTTTTAAGGTTAGAGCAATACATTACATTGATGAAGGCTATAGGTTCAACATTGGTTTCATAAAATCACACTCGTAAAAAAATGGCTGTCTTAAAATGTTCATGTGCTCACAAGTATAGTCATACAAACGTGTGTGTGTGTGTGGTGGGGGGTTAGGTGTGATTGAAGTCCTGAGTCCTTCACGATGTTGTTTTAATTAGCTGACACTCTGCGCAGACAGGAGGCCTGGGTGTTACGACTTGAGCCGTGTCTCCCGGCGCACGCACGTGTTACACAACAGTAATGCCCCTACATGTTATGTACGCATGCAGGCAAACACGCATGTCACACGCACACACCAGCATGAATAGAGCACACGCACACACTATCTATACATACAGTACTGTACATGCATACATTATAAGAACACACAAACACACGAGACACACAGACACTTTTAACTATTCATATAACGTTGGACACGGACGTTGAACGTTGCATCTCCGTATTTTTGGATTTGTTTCGTTTCTTTCCCCCCTTGAAAGAAAAACAAGAACATGAAAAGTTTTCTGTCCGACTGCAACGATATGCATGCAGTAGCATTCCCTCTCTCTGTCTCCATCAAATGCATTCCTCTGTCTTCCTCTGTGTGTGTTTGTGTTGTGTAATTTGCGGCGGGGACTGTTAAAGCGCTGTTAAAAACGTGTTTATCCAGCGAACGGAGCCTATAGTGTACGGCGGTGCGAAGCCTCGGCGAGCACAGCAGGCCGCCCCGCCTCGCGCTGGAACAAAATAACGTGGGATTGGACTCTTATTTAAATGCCCCATCTGGTTTGACAGGTGCTGTTTGAAATGCCGCCCCGCGGGGGGGAACAACCTTGTAACTTTTTTTTACACCACCTCTTCTGTTCTGTTCTGTTCTGTTCTCTTCTCTTCTCTTCTCTTCTCTTCTCTTCTCTTCTCTTCTCTTCTCTTCTCTTCTCTTCTCTTCTCTTCTCGACTCAGTCAAGTATGTGTGTGCACGTGCACGCACACGCGTGCGTGCATATATTTAGGACTTAAATAAGTAACAGTGTTGACATAGAATATAGGCTACATTAGAGGTTAATATCTTAAAGTTGATAATTGTATGATATGGCAGTAGTGGCTCAGGGGTAGAGTTGCCGGTAGAGAGGCTTGATGGTAACCGCCCCGGTTCCCAGTTGGATCCCGGGCTCCCCCAGAGTCGGTGTCGAAGTGTGAGAAAGACTATGAACCCCTAACTGCTCCCAATGTGCAGGTTGGTGCCTTGCATGGTTTCCTCCGCCATCGCTTCATGAATGTGTGTGAATGGGTGAATGTAATGCGGTTTGGGATTAAAAGCGCTATAGAAATGCAGCATTTTCCATATATCATTCGTTGTGGTTGTTTGGCTAATTTAAACAGTGTTTTCAGGACAAAATGTTTCAGCCTTGTCTATCCAGGACCCAGGTGCTACTATAATATTCGTGCCGTTTTGTAATAGTAAATTCAGTTCGATGATCAAAATGATGAGGTGCATCAAATATTGCTTAATGATTATTGATGATATTTATATTCTGCATTGAATTTACCATAATTAACAGATTTATCATTAGAGGGTATGCGCAAGCATAAAGTGAGTGGCAACTGGCAAATCATAAATGTATGGGCTGTCAAGGCCAGTATTTTGCCACTCAGTAGGTGATCCTGCATAACTTAAGGGTATTCTCTATTATATGTGGCCAAATTTCACTGAAGTACTGCCAGTTGAGAAAACAGGCTTGAAAGATTCCCTTCTGTGGACTCTAACATTACACCTAGCTATAGCATTTATTTCATATTTCATACACATTTATATATGTCGATTTTAGCTCTGATATTTATTTCAGACATGCTCTAGTACAATGTGTGAAGAGTCTGCCTGTGCTATTAACCCATTCTGACCTGAGATCAGATTCATACGAGGTTTCCACTGGACACACACTGGTCTGATTAACCCATTCTGACCTGAGATCAGATTCTAAAAATGTCAGTCGTTCCTCGATTTTTTCAAAAATAGCAGACCTACAAGCTCGTATCGCGCCACTCGGTGGCGCGATATGAGCTTGTAGATCTGCTATTTTTCAATAGCTAAAGCATAACATGATGCCAACACCAAAATGGGTGCCCGGTCAGAATGGGTTAACTCATTTTGGATAAATATTCAGTTTTTCTCCTCTGGTAAAAAGCTGGGGGTTGCATGATGGCAGGCTCTCAGTCAAATCCGGTCACGTATACTTTAAGGTATTGAGTATTGACCGCAGATATGAAATCAGTATTACAATGTATCCCAATTTTAAGTTCCACGGGGAGGCAAAAAGGCAATATGCCTTGTTTGTTATAGGCCGAAATGGAGTGCGCACTGGTGTAGCGCCACCAGAAGACTTGATTTGAAACATTTGGAATAGAGTGTCGAGGCCGTGCATGCGAGATTTGATGCCGATCGGAACCAGCGGTTGGCGAGATTAGCAGAACATGCATGCACCCGCACACGGAAGACACATACCCCCAGAGTACTGTACAGTACTGTATATTATGGCCCTGGCCTATACACAGAGCGACACGTACACGCATTATTATATACATTATTTGTGAAAATATAATCTACCCATGAAGGTTTGTTTGTGTATAATTTGATGAGCTGTGTGTGTGTGTGTGTGTGTGTGTGTGTCTGCCTGCCTGCCTGCTACCTGCGCCTCATCACGGAGTCAGAGAAGATGAATTGCTCATTTAATAAGTAATGACACTCAGTGCACAATGACAATTACCTGCCTTATTTTTCATTAGAGGGGTGTCTGTGTGTGTGTGTGTGTGTGAAGACACCTTACACTGTCACGGATGACGGAGCATAAACTGCACACTTTAAGCATTAATTACCTTGTTTTCTGTGTCGTGTGTGTGTGCGAGCGAACACACCACCTCCCCCATCACCACGGAACCGCACTCAATCATATTGCTGCCTGCACACACACACACACACACACACACGCTTACACACTCCCCAACCCCCCTCCCCCCACACACCCCGCCACTCCTCAGAATCAACCCTATGCATTAAGATTAGATTAATAAAGAACATTAATACCTCTCTCAACCCCCCCGTCTCCCTCCCTCCCTCCCCCAGTCCCCCCCCCCCCCCCCCTCTCTCTCTCTCTCTCTCTCTGTGTGTTTTGGTATCTCTACTAGAAGTGGCTATGGCTTTATTTAATTTTCTGGTCTCGTCATCATTCTTTGTTATCTGCTAAAGGTTTTCGCCGAAGAGCTCCCTTTTTTAATTGGTCACCATCCTTGATTACCATTGCATTTTGTGCCCTGCGCTCGTGCATGTGTGTGCGCGCACGCGAGTGTGTGTGTGTGTGTGTGTGTGTGTGTGGTTGCGGTCACCATTAAGAGGCTTGCTGAAGGATAATTACTATCTCTGTAATGATCACAGATCCTTCATGTACACGGAGCCTGTGCTCACTTCTCATCTTTTCAGATATGTGTCATTAACAGCAAGGTTGTCACTGTATGTCTCTGCTGTTGGACATCAGCCAATCCCCCCCCCCCCGCTCTCTCTCTCTCCCTCTCTCTCTCTCTCTCTCTCTCTCTCTCTCTCTCTCTCTCTCTCTCTCTCTCTCTCTCTCTCTCTCTCTCTCTCTCTGTGTCTCTGTGTGTGATGTCTTAGTTAGTTTACTTTTTGAGCCTTCATTTGATGTGATTTATTTTTATTTTTAAACACGGACAGCACAATTACACTGGGCGAACAAGTGCTATAGCTAATTAGCCAAGTGCACATTTTCAACAGCAGGAGGCTTTTCTAAATAGCAATTCTAATATATATATATATAAATATAAAACGATCAAATACACATAAAGGAATCAAACATCATCGGATAACAATACATAATCTGTGAAACAATAAAGCGTCAATAAGCAATCATACTCTATTCATATGAGGCTTATTTGGTTTTATTTTTTACCATAATTTGAGTCTTTCTGTTTAACACATAGTTTTAGATGCAGCACATGGCCAGATCCAGAGTTGTGCCCCCTTTACCACAGAAGGCGCAGACTGTCCAAATGAGTCCTTTACTGAGAAGGAGAGAGAGACCCACAAATGGGTTTAGGAACCAGTGCATTAGAGCACCCTTGGGGTATGCACGTACTGTATATACAGTAGGTACCAAAAATTATCATAATATATATAATATATAATATATATTATATACCCGCGTATTACCCGGCAGCTGTATTATTGCACTGTACAATCATCGGTGTGAATTGAACTCTTGAGTGCATTTCCAGTGGCTACATTTGTTCCTTTTTGTACTCAGACTCAGACTTGCACATGGATGAATTAAAACAGAGTATGTTTTACTGTGTATAATGCAGCAGTGGCTCACATTTTATCGTTTTCCTGTAACATTAAGGAACCGCCAAACATGGCCGCCTCTTAACAAACTGCGGTCGTGCTTCAGGAGTCAAGCTGCGTTGAACTCGGAAACACACAGAGAGAGAGAGAGAGAGAGAGAGAGAGAGAAGTCAAACTGTATGATCTATATATCTCTCTCTCTCTCTCTCTCTGAGAAAACAAAAGGCGCAGAGAGTCAAAAGAAAGAGGAGAGTGGCGCTGCAGTCGGGCTGGCATCTGTTGCCATTAATTTACTGCTCAGTGATCTCGACGTGATTTCCTTCCATATGTTTCGCATGTAGCTTTTGTTTCTGCGAGCACTCCACCCTCTGACACACACACACACACACACACACACACACACACACACACACACACACACACACACACACACACACACACACACACACACACACACACACACACACACACATATCTCTCTCTCTCTCTCTCTCTCTCTCTGCATGAGCAGTGGGCTCTTCTCTTTGAATTATTGACTGGATTATACTCAAGTCTGGTTCTGTGTAAAAAGCAACATAAACAATTCATCCCCCCACCATGTTTAACCAGCAAAAATATGTCACTGGCACTGGTGAGACCATGTGTACTTGATGTACAGATGTACATACCTTCTATAAATATGATATTAAATAACCCCCCCCGTCTCCCTTCCCCCCCCCACCCCCATCCCCTTTTTGCACATCCCCCATGTTGTTTTCCTTTCACAGAAGGCTGGTGTGTTTCTTGAGTGCAGGGATTTTTTTTTTATGAAAGGCAATACTGAAAGACAAACTACTTGAGATGACTGTAGTGCACCTGTGTCACATGCAATGGCATGGTTTGCAATGGGTTAACTATAATCTGTAACACTGTCTGTCTGCAATTATGTAAAAAAAAAAGACCCACGCAAAAATAACGCATCATGGCATATTTCAACTTTTTAAAATATTTGTATTAGTAAATGAATGCCCTACGTCGTCATACACGAGTGTCGCACAAAAGTATAGTGAAAATGACATTATTTTATTTATTTGTTCGTTTTGTTTTTACATTAATAGAAAGGAACGGTTTCCCTCCAACAATGACAATATCAAAAAAGAGCTGCCCAGATCTTTTTTGGGTGGGAGGGGGTGGCGGTGGGTGGGGGGGGGGGCACATTTGGTAACTTCAAACATCATCACCGAGACATTAACCCATTCTGACCGGGCACCCATTTTGGTGTTAGCATCATGTTATGCTTTACCTATTGAAAAATAGCAGATCTACAAGCTCATATCGCGCCACCGAGTGGCGCGATACGAGCTTGTAGGTCTGCTATTTTTGAAAAATTCGAAGAACGACTGACATTTTTAGAATCTGATCTCAGGTCAGAATGGGTTCATCAGACCAGTGTGTGTCCAGTGGAAACCTCGTATGAATCTGATCTCAGGTCAGAATGGGTTAAATATGGAACAGAAGAATGCAGACTCATGCTGTTCCCATGGCTAGGTATAACAGAAGGTCACACACACACACACACACCCCCCAACCGTCTTCCCATGGCAGGCAGGATGCAGTGTTTTTTGGGGGAGGAGGAGGGGGTGGACATTGTACAGCTTGCCATCAGATAAGATTCAAGGTGTGTGTGCGTTTTTTACTCCTAATAGTGTTTAGTCTACCGGCGAGCCGGCCTCAGAGTGAGCGCGAGGAGGTCACAATGGAAACAGGAACCCGCCCTGTGCTTCGTGCACTGATAACAGACTCCGACGGAGCGACTCTGTATTGTTTGACACGGAACACAATGGCATTTGTGACAGTGGTGCCACCGTGGCCAGTGGGCACTGCACTCCCATTAGCCCACCGGCGCAACCTGCCTTTTAGAGGAATTTGAACTCGCTAAACGCCACTGGTTTCTGATGCTACACAGTAAAAAGAAAAAAAAAAAACATATGGGTGTTGTTCATTTCAACTGTGAACATGCTCAGAGTTAGACAATGGATGAATTAACCTGCCTCTTGAAGACCCGTGTTTGAACGTAGAAACAGTGTACCGATGGCACTCAGTGAAAAATGTTAGTGATATTCCAATACCAATTTTTCCTTCCTGATACCAATCCAGACACCCATAACTGGCCTATACTGTAGGTTGATACAGAGTCTAGAAATAAATAACAATGTCAAAGTGCAGCCACAAGTTAATAAAATAATGTAAATCATACATTAATGGTATAAAACAGCAGTGCAACATCAACGGAACTGAAGCATTTTCATTGTAAATGAAATATGTAAAATGATATAATTTTCAGATTGGCATAGACTTTTCCGGTATCGGAAACAACTCTAGTGTTAATTTTTCTGTGTGATACCAGGTTATTGCTTGGTTAACTTTTTTTATTTACTGGAACTTTAAAATTGTGTTGCCATTGTGTTCACACACAGACTGGCTTGTGAAAGTCCACCGCAGGCCTTATGAGGAGACAAAGATACACATTTAATAATATTTATTAAAGGTATTTTCAGTGATTTCACTTCATTCAAATATCACTTATTTTTTGTTTTGTTGCGATAATCCTTCCTACTATATAGTGTGCTGACCATTATAAGGAGTGCCTTTTTTTCTCCATTTAAGGGGAAAAAAATAAATCTACTCAGTCTTTGTCTCATAAGAGGGCTGTGGGCAGCCCTGACCATTGACTTCATGGTTAGGCTTTTTTTAAACAAGATTATTGCGAACGCAATGAGCACTTACTATGAGACCTATAGCAGATCATGTCTGTCTGTCTGTCTGTGTGTGTGTGTCCGTGTGTCCCCCCTTTGTGCCCACATATGGAGCTGAGTGATTTGTTTGTGATTGATGCAACACACTCCATATTTGGACGTATAGCTGCTTTGGGGACTCCTTTTATGGTTATGGCTAAGTTAAAAACTTAACTTAAAAATAACTTAACTTAAAAAAATAATAACTTAAAAATAAATCTTAAAAACCCCCAAATATGTACGAGCTGCGTTCGCTTTGCGCGTCTTACTGGTTACCGGTATTATTATAATTTTTTTATTATCGTGAGACTGATGGCTTCCATTATCGCATTACAACTTTTCAAGAATAGAAAACTTGCAATTTAGCTTGGATTGCCCATCGAGGGTGTCACTGGTGGACGGGTTTCTGAACTGCCCAAACTGCCCATAGTCGCATCGCGACGCATTGTGAGCTTGTAGATCGGATATTTTCCTCCTCTCCTCTCCTCTCCTCTCCTCTGTATGTCATGACGATGTTTGTGTTGTCTGCTCTGAGCGGGGAGTCGTGTGTTCTGTCCAGACGCCCTGAGAGACACATGTCCGTCGCATTTGGTCCTGAAGCAGGTCATAAAACAGACACTTTTCTCTCTCTGTTTTAGCCCCATGAGTGCCACTGCCGCGACGACCAGAGACACATCCGGGGGCCAGAATGATGTCATCCACTGGTAAGACGATGGTCCATCCGACCACTTCACTGTCACTGTGTTTTTCATTTATTCCTTGACCAAAGGTCGTGCTCGGGTACACAGCCGATCTACCAGCTCACAGCGCGTCTCTGCGCGACGGGGCTGTGAGCTTGTAGATTGGCTAACTTCCCCGCACGACACGACGCACGCTGAGAGTATAACTCGTCCCTTTTTACGGTCAGTACTCGCAGCCTTATCAAACAGACGAAGACGAACGACGTCTCTGGAGAGGATTTGATTTTCTCTGATCAGAAACGCGTCCCTGTGAGTGAGTCCGCAGGGCCCCGCGACGCACTGCACTTCCTTGACTGGCGATGGAAGTGATAGAAATCTTGTTTCAAACCTCCCACCCCCCGCCTTACCCCACCCCACCCTTCCTCCCTTGACCCCCCCCCCCCCATGTGAGACGCAACATTGTCGCTGTAGCTGTAGTTGCTGGCAGAAACATTGTATCTCCAACTTTATATGTTTTCTTCATAAATGAATCCCCTACTCCTCCTGTCACGCAAAAGTATAGCAGAAATCTCCAAGCTCACGGCACGTTGCATTGTGATACGTTGCGAGCTTGTAGGTTTGCTACTACTGCGTGTGTGTGTGTGTGTGTGTGTGTGTGTGTGTTTATAAATATTTAAACGATGAAACCGAAATGATTTGAACACGGGTTCTCCCCCCCCCCCACACCCCCGATTTCCTGAAAAGTTTACCGTGTGGGACACGGGAGGTTTCCGCCCGACATCGACAATATCCTCTGCGAAGGCCGAAGCCGTTCATTTATATTAACGCGGAGATGTAACTCGCTCCTGCAGGCTTTGATGATCCTTATCTGTGGGGATTCATTGGTTTTTCCGTTTGATCGAATAACAAGCAAGGAGGAGGAGGAGGAGAGTGAAGTGGTTCTGATTTAGAGACCGGCCCGATGCTATCAGCTGTCTGGGTTAAGTCAGGAAATAAGATCAGGAAATGGAATGATTTTTATTATGTTCATCTTTTTTTTTTCTTCTACACAGACAGATTTACGTCATGGGTCATAATTGATGCTGCGTGGGGGTTTTCCGTGTAATTGGGTGGGTTTCTCTTCTCAGAAGTTGTTTGAACTCGGTTTGTGTGATACACGTAAACCTCAGACTTGATTTATCTGCACCTTCAGTCGAGTTACTGTACATGATTTATCTGCACCTTCAGTAGAGTTACTGTAACGACATGATTTATTTGCACCTTCAGTAGAGTTACTGTACCACATGATTTATCTGCACCTTCAGTAGAGTTACTGTACGGCATGATTTATCTGCACCTTCAGTAGAGTTACTGTACCACATGATTTATCTGCACCTTCAGTAGAGTTACTGTACCACATGATTTATCTGCACCTTCAGTAGAGTTACTGTAACGACATGATTTATCTGCACCTTCAGTAGAGTTACTGTACGACATGA
>NC_137885.1:9841717-9846717 GCF_963924005.1 Protomyctophum bolini
GAGATGCTGCTCTCAGCAGTCAAACACACACACGGGCACGCACTCACCCTTTCACACAGGCACACACACACACACACACACACACATGCAGGGTGTGTAGGCTATTGTGTAAACGTGTCACTTATGTTCCCGCCGCGCCATAATGTTATCTTTTAATAACCACTTAAGCCCTATATATTTGTTGTCGTGCTCTGATTAATGGCGAACATAGCACCTTGTAGATCTTCTATCTTCGCCATTTTTGACCCTTTTTATTTTTAGAACATTTTTTACATGCCCTTTATGTTACTCCGTAATGACTTGTCCACATCGACAGTCGTACGTCGTCTGAAATGTGTGCGGACATGCGGTACGTATTCTGCTGTGTGTGTGTGTGTGTGTGTGGCCAAATGTGCAGCAAGCACAACAGTAGTGCTGCACATATTAGTGTATACTGTATGTATGTATGTCTGTACATGTCCATTGATATAGCCGTCCTGAAAATGGGTGTATTTGTATGTTGTGCTTGTACATTGTGTGTGTGTGTGTGTGTGTGTGTGTGTGTGTGTGTGTGCCCATGCATCTGTGCGTGCGTGTGTGTATGTGTGCGTGCGTGCGCACATGCACAGTACACTACAATTCATGCACGTTTGTGTGTGCGAGCACGTGCGCGTGTGTTTTGAGACCATCGGTCTCACCCAGATTTAACAAACGCGCTACTTAAGCCACACACCAGATGAAGATGATTTATATTCACAATTGAAACTCCCGAGAGCTAGAATAATTATCGCAATAAATTAAAGTTATTATTTCATCGTTTCACATAATAAGTACATCAATGATTGATGGATTAAATAAATACTTTGTTAGTCATAAATGTAAACAGCCCGATGTACAGTCGGACATTTAGGCTAAAAACACCAGAAAGTCCTGCGGACTTGTTTTTCCATCCTGGTCCTATAATGCTGTTGTATATTTTATACAAGCATTCTGCCTTCCTTACTTTTCTACAACTTTGATAGCTTTCATTCAAAGAACATATTTGGCACTTACAGTAGGCTTACTGTATGTAACACTTTAAATAAAATCTTAGTCCTATTTGTGTTTTGAAGTCGGTGCTAAAAGTCGATGCCAAACATTGTGAGCTTAGATACTTTTGACGTGTGACAACGTGAATTGGGCTTAAGGCTGGAAACGCACTGGAAGGTTTGAACTAGGGCTGCAACTACCGATTGTTCTCTTATCGATTTATGTTTTCGATTGATCGGAAAATATCGAAAAAGCATGTCATCAATGGAATGGCAGGTATCGACACTCGTGAGCTTGTAGTTATGCGATTTTTTTATTTAAAAAAAATATAAAAAGTTTTTAAAAAGCAACATTTCCACCACCACACCCCCCTCTTTTATGTTATGCAAATTGCTGATCGTTCTTTTATGATCAATTAAATTGATTGGATTGATTAACTGTTGCGCCCTTATAGTTTAAACTCTCCTAATGTTGGTGTCAGTCAGTGGGGCATTATTAGCTGTATGCCCAGTGGAATGTTGTGTGTTGCTCCGTAACTCTTCCTGATGTTAAGGCCTCAGACTGATATGATATAAGGCTTGGCTTGGGTGCTCCGTAGTGCTGGAGCCTTCTGACAGGATTTGGCCCCAATTAAGGCTGAGTGAACAGAGGGATGAAGGGAGGAGCAGGGAGAGGTTTATACAGCATGACACACACACACACACACACACACACACACACACACACACACACACACACACACACACACACATACACACGCACGCTGCACTCAGGATGGCAGCTGCTCTGTGCTCTTAACCCATTTCTGCAAATGTCTTCTAAATCCTGACTGTTTTCTAGAAAAAGCTATGTTTTTCTATGTCAGTCGTTCTCAAACACTTTCATGTCACTTTTCACGATTCTTCCAAAAATAGCAGACCTACAAGCTCGTAGCGCGCCACTCGGTGGGCGCGCTATGAGCTTGTAGATCTGCTATTTTTCAATAGCTAAAGCATATAACACCAAAATGGATTAATTAGCTTTAAATTGTCTGACTGTCCATAGTTTTAACTACTTTACTGTTGTACTCTTTTCATTTTGTCATGTATTTATTTGACAATGAGCCTGCATATATCCCGTATACCCCCATTGTTGCTCGGTCCACTCCGCATGATAAAATGAAACCACTTCTTTCTACTCGGTCTGTGTCTCATAGGAGGGCTGTGGACAGGAAACCAAGGTCACTCAGAACCACTGTTCTAGATCAGGGGTGGGCAACTTTGACGATGGCGAGGGCCAATATATTTCCACTCACTCCAGAAGGCCACAGTGCATATTACTGTCGTAGCAAAAATAGCCGATCTACAAGCTCAAAACGTGTCGCAATGCGACGCGTTTTGAGCTTGTAGATCAGCTATTTTTGCTATATTTGAATTGGAAACCTGCAATTTATTTTGCTATTTTTGAATTGGAATCCTGAAAAGTAACCTAGTTTTTATTGAATTTCAAATGCATTTAGTTATAGTTGTAGTTAACTTTATGAACTGTTAACTACATTGGACACAAAAAGACAATAACATGTTAATACTAGTCATCAAGTACTAGTCATTTAATACTAGTCATGAAGTAATTAAAGCGGGGTTTGGAATTGTAAACAGCTGAAATCAATACGATATCAGTGTTCTGATATTAACATGAGGGCCGCATTAAGTGAAGGTGGGGGCTGCATGTGGGCCCCGGGCCGCCAGTTGCCCACCCTTGTTCTAGATGCTTCTTCGACCGTCTATGCCTAGTTAAAAAAAGAAGACCCGAGGTGCACTGTACTTGGTGCTTTCTTTTTCAGTCTTCACCAAAAGCAACAGATCTACAAGCTCACAACACAACACAGCACAGCGTGACATGTCGATAGTAGATCTGTTGCTTTTGGTGAATGTCCACCCCCAGACTATAGGAATGCTGGGGTTCAAGTGGATATTATACTTCAAGTATAACGGAAGTACGGAGACGGATATTGTCTAGGATAGACACGTCTGATTGGCTCCCGGGCAGGCATAGTTTCACTGAGGTTAGGCTTAGGGTAAAGTTAGGTTTAGGTATAGTTGTACCGTAGCCTCGGTCCCAGCCTTAGTCATCTGCGAAGAGAAAAGCCTGGTCACAAGTGCATATAGCTGGAAGTGTCGGGCCGGAACAACCGTCAGATGTATTTCTCCCGGCTACTATATTTTCCGACCAACACGGAAAAATGTAAACTGATTTGTAAAGGCGTCAACGTCATTTCCTTAAGCCGTACTTCCGCCAAAATCCAGCAATGCACTCTTATGTCTTGTCTTGCCCAGCGTGTGGTTTTACTGAGGAAGGTTAATCCAGTGCCATTGAAAGGAGAGTTCTGCCAATGAGATGGCAGAAAACAGCCCAGTGTTACTAGTTTGTCACTCTGAAGCAGAGCCCTGCAACGGGTCGGATACCCGCGGATACCCCGTGGGTACCTAAGTTTGACGGGTGGGAACGGGCGGGGCAATATACCTTTATAAATGAACGGGTGCGGGGACGGGTACGGGTACGGGCGGAACGCAACGTGGGTGGGTGACCTTTTTTAATCAGCGGACCCGCACTGCACAATGTTACAAACAGCAGCTGAGCTGGGGGTTTTCTCAACAGCGGAGACGAGTTAAATCCGTCACATGCCCAAGGAATCGTCAGTGATGTCACATCACTGCCGATTCCTTCATAAAGGCGTTCTGTTTCCGCTGCTGTGCTTCCCTGTGCTACTTCCTTGTTGTATAGCAGTGACATCACGGCCGAATCCTTGCTTCCTTATCGTAGCATTTGTGGAGTTTGTGGAGTTTATTTTTTTATCACCAGGCTGCAGAGTGCAGACTGTAGCCTATATTTTCGTTCGCTCACGCTGATGAAACACCAAGGAATTATAATGCCAACATTCAACACGAGCTGTAAAGCTAACCCAGGTACTGTTGGCCTAATGCGTCACTCTGCCCAAGTGTAAATAAAGTTAAAAAGATTAGCCTGATGAGTGATGACCGTATTTGAAATAGCCTTGGATCAAGACGGTCGACTCATCAGTCTAATCTTTTTTTAGTACAAGAGCCGCCATTGGACTGGCTGAGTGAACAGAGTTGTCGTAACTCTCTCAACTATACTATTGACTCTGGCCAATCACAGCAGTGTTTTCCTAGAGCTGCGGTGGGATCCATAATAACGCATGTTGGGCAGGGATTGTTGGGCAGTTCAACTCTCATTGCATGAAGCATGGGTGTTTATGTTTCATAACAGCAAAAACGGCACAATTTAAACATGACTGCAAATGACTTCTGAATGTGTTTATCATGTCAAGGCCTTTTCATAGTGTTCATGTGTTGGTTCTTCTTGCCTCTCTTGTATCCCCGCTTATCTCCGTCCATTTTATGACTTCTGTTTGTTGTGTACTTTAAAAAAAGAAATAACTTTATTTCCTCTTCAAGCTGAAAAATGTTATCTACGGCTGTTGCAATACACCGTCTCTCATCTTCAGAGAATACCTACGACGCGACAGGGGATACAGATTGAACTTATTTTATTTTATCTGAGGTACAGTACTCGGCGAGAGAGAGAGCATCTTTTGAAATTCAAACCACAGACTGTTCAGTACAAACAACAAGCCTTTTTTCTCTCAACAGCTGATAATCTTGAAGGGAGCTTTTCATCTCCGTGTACCTTTTTCAGTACCTCCGTTTATCAGTGAAGCCTGTGTGTGTGTGTGTGTGTGCGCGCGCTTGAGTGTGTGTGTATGCTTGAGCGTACGCTTGAGCGTGTGTGTGAGAGATCCTGTGTTAAATATAACCTGGCATATTGCACGTGTCCCTGTCGATGTGCGTCTTAACCTGATAGCAACGATTGGTTCAGAGAGCATGGCTACACACACACACACACACACACACACACACACACACACACACACACACACACACACACACACACACACACACACACAGAGGTTCTTATGTTAATCCCAAAGA
>NC_137885.1:9851717-9864217 GCF_963924005.1 Protomyctophum bolini
CTGTCAGAGGGTCTTTCCATTCCAAACAAAGCCCCCCCGCCACCCAAGTTGGTTGGAGAAGTTGGCTTTCTATTTCCACGCTGACACTGGATCAAAGTGGCTCATTCCTCATCTGACAGTGTGTGAAAGGTGATAACACTGCCGGCTGAAGTCCTCCGGCCCCACCGGCTTCCGAGAGCCTCGTGCACGCACGCGCGCACACACACACACACACACACACACACACACACACACACACACACTCACACTCATTTGTATTACTATACTTGTGAGGACATCGTTTTAAAACGGTGATTTTTCCAACGCAACATTTTATATTTGTGACATTTTTAACCATATAACACTAAAAATAGCGGATCTATAGGCTCACGGTGCTGTGCATTGTGAGTTTGTAGATCAGATATTTTGGTCTGCGTACGATTGTATACGTAACACCGGTGCAAATAAAACAGAAAATAATCATACATAACTCCAACCACAACAACCCCCTAAAGTCTAATAACGCTGAAAGGTTTTCCAACTGTAAGCCCAAATCTCTATCTCTATATTTGTAGGGACAATTTTCCATCACAAGTATAGTAATTCTAGTGTAAACCACGCACACACGCGCACACACACACACACACACACACACACACACACACACACACACACACACGGTCGCCCCACATAGCAGCTTTCCCTCTCCCTGGTCCAGGCGAGTGCATGGAGGATGTGAGTTGGAATGGGGCCGGGGGGGGGGGGGGGGGGGGGGCACAAGAGGGGGGGGGCATCCTAAGCTGAGGATATGGCAGTCAGTGTTCCAGACGCTAATTAAAAGGGAATAATTATTTCTCTGCGGTGGCTGCATGTCCAAACAAACCAGAGTGACAGCTCTCTCTCTTGTCCCGTCCTTTTCCTCTCTCTCTCTCTCTCTCTGTCTCCCGGCGGTTGGAGAGAGAGGGGGTCCGCGGGTCGGTTGAAGAGTCGGGGGGTCCCCCGTCGGGGCTTGTACTTAGTGCGTGTCTCTCTCTCTCTGTGAGTTTTGCATTATCTCCGTGTACAGACCCTGTCCCCCTCTCGTCCACCGAGACGCAGGGTCTGGCAGCGGCCACACTTTGGTTGCCACGTCTCCCCCTCCTCCTCAGCCTATTATGAAAGCTCTCGTCTTCATTATGTTGTACTTTTTTTTGGGTGTTATTTTGTAAAATAACGCCCCATTTGTTCATATACCGCATGCGCCGCAGGAGTGTCGGAAATAGCAGATCTGCCACGTTTCGATCTGCTATTTTTGCTTTTTTTGCTCCTAATGCCCTATAGTATACAACGTCACTTCTGTTGGGCTTGATTTCATAGACCTTTCCGGCTTGTTTCTCTCACAGAATTTGGCAACGCTGGCAGCGGGCCCTCATCCCTGGTCTGCCATATCTCTCTCTCTCTCTCTCTCTCTCTCTCTCTCTCTCTCTCTCTCTCTCTCTCTCTCTCTCTGCCTTTCTTTCCCTCTCGCAGTTCAGCGTTCAAAGTTTTTCACCAGATGAAAGCCCCCTCCATCCAATCCTCAGCCCCCCCCCTGCTGAGCCCCCACACCCGGCCACGTGAACTGTACAGCACCTTGTGTGTGTGTGTGTGTGTGTGAGTGTGTGTGTGTGTGCTCCACCAAAAAAAAAAAAAAAAAAAACTTTCTCCCTGACCTAATTATGGGGGAATTAAAACCGGACAAGACGGCATTAATTATTAATTTCACTGCAGTTGGTTGTAGGGGGGGGGGGGGGGAGGGTCCTGAAATATACATGGAGGGAGAGAGAAAGAGAGTTGAGTATCGGTATGTGAAAAGCAAGTAGTCCTACATCTCAACTCCAAATAGACAAGACAAACACATCAACACAAACAAACCTCTCTCTCTCTCTCTCTCTCTCTCTCTCTCTCTCACTCATTTTCTCTTTGTCCCTCTCTCGTTTCTCTTCCTCTCTTTATTTTTCCTTTGTTCTCTGTTTATTTCCAGATGTTCCATGCCATGAATGCAGTGAGCAGTGTCACTGTAGCAACACATTAAAACATTGTGAGATAATATCCTCACTTTGCCAGCAAGTTGGCAATGTCTCTCTCTCTCTCTCTCTTTCTCTCTCTCTCTCTCTCTCTGTTCTGTTTTATATCCACTCTCTCTGTTTTCCTTTAATTTGATCTTGATCTTGTCTCTCAACAAACGGCCTCCCGGTAAAAAAAACTAAATTACCTCAGACGTTAACGATTCTCTCTCACGATCCTAGCTGGACTCAAAGTGGAGTAAAAACAAACACAAAGCGTGTGATGATGGCGGTGTTTAGCTGAATCAAAGTCCACCTACAGCGAAGCCTCCTTCGCTCACACGGTTTCGACCTCGAGCGTCAACAGCCTACTGGTTTAATGTGCTGAGATCTGTGCCGATCACACCAGCTCACGCATGTGCGGATGTGTCCAGATCATAACTCATGCCCAACCACAACCGTTTTTTTTCCATAGCCCAGCCAGTGAGATTTATGGCCACACTGGTGGAAAACGTACTCCATTTTTTTTTACTTGAGTAAAAGTATCAATACTGCAGCGTAGAAAATACTCCGTTTCAAGTAGAAGTACGGATTTGTACATTTACTTGAGGAAAAGTACAAAAGTCTGGTTAATGTACAGTATGTGGTTAATGTATGTTTTGTAATAATAACAAATCTACAAAGTAACTAGTAACTAAAGTGTTCAAATAAATGTAGTGGAATTAAAGTAAAAAAAGAAAAATTACCTGAAATGTAGTGGAGTAGAAGTTTTTGGAAATAGTAAATACTCATGTAAAGTACAAATATCACAACATTGTACTTGAGAGCAATGAACGCTTTGTGTTTGCCACGCTTGCCTGTGTAAATGGAAGTGCCTCTTAATGTATTGTTGAGTGCAGTGTCTCACACCTTCCTCTTGACAATACAACAGATTCTCTGGGGGGTTCAGGTCAGGCCAGATGGCTGGTCAGTTAAGCACGGTAATACCATGGTCGGTATACACAGATTAATAGTAGTTTCGGTCACTGTGGGGCAGGTGCCAAGTCCTTTCTGGACAAGGAAATCAGCGTCTCCATGAAGCTTGTCGTCACGCGGAACCATAAAGTGCTCTAAAACCCTCTAGATGGATCTTTAGACGCGTGGGGGAGAAAGGGGGACGGCCCATGTCCATTTGGCCGAAATAGCCAGACTGAGTAGGAGTGAATTTTTTTCAGACTTCCTAGTGATAACGTAAATTTAATGCAATCAGACAGGACTTTCTCAAGACCAGAAAGTAGTTTTTTTCCTTCCCACTCACTATGGCGTTCCCACATAACTTCCAGGTATGATGATGATGATGTCACGTGCATATTATACCCTCAAACGCTCCAATTTTGTCTGGTTCCATTCGTATACCCTCAGAGTTAAAACGACAAACTTTACTGTGTACATTTTGTGTGCGTGTTGGTTTGGTGTGGTAGAGTGCGTTCCTGTCTCCCCCCCCCCCCCCTGTGTGTGCCTCTCAGAGTGCAGTACCGTACCGTACGTTTGAGGGTCTGTGGGAGGTAGACGGTACACAAAGTGAAGACGGACAAAAGCATGCAGTAACAGCCCTCGAACTGTCATTTTCCCCTGCGCCAAGGTTCTCCAAACCTCGCCCGCCCGCCCTCCGCTTCAGAACGGCTTCCTGTTCGCCGCACCGAGGCTCTTCTCTTTGAATCTCTCTCTCTCTCTCTCTCTCTCTCTCTCTCTCTGAGTTCCTTCATGTTCAGATCAGTGGAGGGTTGTTCCGTTCAGCTGCCCCGCGGGCGTCCCCATAGCACCTCCTCTGATGGACGAGAGACGAGTAGCGCTCCACTTCACATCCCTCTCTTGATCCAGAGAGAGAGAGGGAGACTATGGTCTCTCTCTCTCTCTCGGGGGTATCAGAAGGTGGAAATTAATGTTGTATGTATCACCGCAGCGGTCCTCAATGTGGGGTTCCCGGCCCGGGACCCCTGCAGAGAGCGCTTCAGGGAGGGCGCGTCCCGTTAAAATGCGGAAACAGGGGGGCCCGGACGGTTATAGCTCAACCGTCTGCCAAGCCAGCCGCACGGTGTGCTGCGGGTTCAACTCCCGAACAGTTTAAACACCTTCTCATACACAGGCAAGCAAGGAGCGAGTGAACAACAGCATTCCCACGGTGATATCGCGCAAAGAACTGTCCTGATATGTCGCGTCGGCCATTGCGTTTGCGACGTAGCCTGAACCAATCAGATAACCAATAAATGGTAGTGTGTAGATATCAACCAACAAAAGTGCTGGGGGACACGAAACCTCACTCAAATGGTATATATACGCGAATATAGGAGGGGTGGACGACGTCACTCGCAGTACGTCAGGACAGTCTGATTGAAAAACATGTATTTTAATGAGACTTGTCCTTACCCGTTAGAATATATGACAGCAAATGAGGTACAGGGATGGGCACAAAAGTAATGTTATTGTCAGGGCTGCACACAACTGTTTTGGTCTAGTACTCAGAGGAGCACCTGGAGGAGTTTCTTGGTGCTCCTAAAATGCGGCGACCCGTCTCGCCCGATGGATAAAAGAGGGATGAATAACTTACAGCAAAACGATATTTATTGGATGAGTGGGGAGTCAATGGAGCGTATTGCAACTCTAGATTTAGCCCTAGAATGGCTCTTGTTGTAGATTCATCCCATTATTTAAAAAAATCTAAATTTGCTAAAATCTAGGTCCATGTGTGGTCCAGCCCTATGGAATGCATATTCTAATAAAAACAACTTAATACTTCCTAAGGATAATATGAGCATCAAAGCAATATTTAGATTTTTTTATTATTTTGTATTTAAATAACCGATCTACAAGCTCACAACGTGTTGCGACACGTTGTGAGCTTGCAGATGAGCTATTTTTTAAACATGCGACACATCGTACGGCGAAGCATACATCAGGTTTCCCTTTTGTTTTTAGCTGAGGCGACGTACGTAGTCAGACAGTCAGACACACATGGCTCCTCGGTGCAAAAATAAACAGTGTACACTAACCGACTTCACGATAATAAGGGGCAGTATGTCGAGACACGGTGTTCATGTTGGGCAGCAGCAGTGCCAGTCCACAATGCTTTAGTTTAAACTCTTCCAACTCCACTATGTCGGAACTAAAACCTTAGTACCTGTAAAAGGTCGGTGGCCGGTGCCTATAGGCTGTGAGAGACTGCATCGCACACGAGCAACCATGCTGCTCCAGCACCCGGAAAACAAACACAAGCACAGCGGCAAATGGGAAGAGTGCAAAGCATCCAAAGCATGCCCTTTTACACCGGGGACTACGGTAGTTTGCTATCTGAAACGGAGAAGACGAAACTATTTGTGTCAGGTTTTCTCAGTAGTGTCCTTCTGTCAATATTTCATGAAAGCCTCTTCACCTGTTTGGCAGTATGTAGAACAGTGTGTGGGGGGGGGGGGGGGGGGGGGTGGCTTTAATCCATGCCTCTGTCTGTCCGGTATGCCCGTGCGTACGTAGAATTTAACATAATAATAATATTAACTATGATGACCATGCAGTCTGACACGTTATTTACGTATTCTACCCTATTCCCATGTATGTAACAGCTAGTCACAGTTCAATGTGTGATCTTTGAATGAAATTATATCCGATATTGAATTATCAAATTGAATTTCCAGAGTGAGAAAACATCTTAAATGCATAGTTAAATATAATATCTAGGGTCATGAATATAGTTTGAGAACATATACCGTTCTCAGCATAACATTAATAACATAATGTGAGCGTTCACTATACTGGGGCAAACATTAGGCCTAAAACAAGCAGATCTACTAGCTCACATTTCAACATGCTACTAATACTCTTGGTTAACAAACTAGCTTTAATTTTGTAGCTGGGTTGTCATCTTTGCCATTCATTAAAGTACCACTACCTACCTACAGTACCTACACCAGCTCAGTGGCCTTGTGGTTTAGAGTGTCCGCCCTGAGACTGGGAGGTCGGGGTTCAGTCCCCGGCCGGGTCATACCAAAGACGGGACCAAATGGGACCCAATGTCTCCCTGCTTGACACTCAGCATCAAGGGTTGGATTGGGGGTCTCTGCGACATACTAGCGTCATGTCCAGGGGGTGTACTTGTACATCAAGCTGCCTCACGCTACAGAAACAGGAGATAGGCTCCTGCCCTATGGGCCTCATGGCTCGGCAAGGCTACTTACTTTACCTACCTACCTAGAGAGAAACCAGTAGGGTGCCTAGTGTAGACGTGCCCGCATGCACGCACACCCACATATTTATGTTTCCTTATTTCAGCCGTACTATTTGAGCCATATTGGCCTAAAAAAAAGGAATAATCTTCATACAAAGGAACCTGGCTCATACGGCAGATTCGCCGGCGCTATTCAAAACGGTTGTTCTTGTGCTCTTAGAAAGGTAATTCCATTCCATTGTTAGTTCAGTGAATATAGATGCATATATTTGTCCGGGTGTCGTGGCAGTGTCAAACACTATTGCTACCGCTGTTGCGCAAGTCAAACCTGAACGTGTGTCGGACATTGTGTACTGAACGTGTTTTTTTTTCTTTCTTCCTTTTATGTGGAGTTGTTTCATGAGCGCATATACAGTATGTATACACAGCTCAGCGCTCGCAACGACACGCGTCACACGAACATCAAGGAAGCAGAGGTGTCACTTAACGCCAGAGGTACCAGCTTTTGTAAGTCACTTGAATCGCAGTTTGATTCGAAACATACTGCACCCTCTTGAGTGGAGAGACAGAGGAGTATAGAGAGAGAGAGAGAGGCACGGAGATAGAGAGGGAGGGAGGGGGGGGGGGTGAATGTGATATGTAAAATAGGAGCCGAGATCAACCGAGCAGTCGTGTCATAGCCCAGGGCAACGCGCTGCAGCAGATGTAACAAAGGAGAGAGCGCCCTGCGATTGTCAAGAGGCGAGCATAATGATAGCTTTGCATGTGGGGTACAAGGCGAACATCAAGGCCGCTGCTGCTGCGTGCATCGCAGCGACTTTAACCCATTCTGACCTGAGATCAGATTCATACGAGGTTTCCACATGGACACACACTGGTCTTGATTAACCCCATTCTGACCTGAGATCAGATTCTAAAAAATGTCAGTCGTTCTTCGATTTTTCAAAAAAATAGCAGACCTACAAGCTCCTGAGCTTGTAGATCTGCTATTTTTTCAATAGCTAAAGCATAACATGATGCGAACACCAAAACGGGTTCCCGTACAGAATGGGTTAAAGGGCTCGAGCTGCCGAGAAAAAAGGGGGTCAGAAGGAGTTGGAGACAGGGCTCTACTGACACGGCTGCTGCTTGCTCGGTGCCCGGTGGGGCCAATGGGTGCTCCTCTTCTGGAGTTGTGATGTGATGGCCGGGGCAGGTAACGAGGAACACAAGCCAAATTAGACGTCAGAGAGAGAGACGCCTTTCTTTCCCTCTCTCTTGTTCTGAGGTTGTCTTTTTCTCTTTCTTTTTTTTTGGATGGAGGGGGGGGGGAGGGTGTTGGGGGAAAAGAATAAGTTTCTGTGGCTGTTTGATCCAGCCCGGGCCCCTCTGGCCTTCATCTATACAGCAGTGCTTCTCCTCAACCAAGAGTTCTTGGACCACTTGCATATTTTTTTTTGCAACAATCCTCAAGGACCACCCGACACCACCACCTCCCCACAACAATATATACAGCATTATATCGTTGCTATACCTCATCTGTTCAAATCTGTTATACTTCTCGGGATTCACCTTAACAAAGAAATATAATTTAATACTTTTTTTTTACTTTTTAATGACTTAGTTGCACACCTGTGTTGCACAACAAAAAGGGACGAGCTCGAGCTCGTAGATCAGCTACAGACGAAATTCTAGATCAGCCATTTTCAAAATAAAAATAAAATAACCAGCAGGCAGCTGGCAGCAGGCCCATTCAAAGCATTAGCTCAGGGTGCTACAAATGTCTATCTACATCCTGTAAGAAGACATGGAAATACAAATAGTGTTGACTAATCATTACAAGTGGCCCTTATTTTGAAGAGGAATAGGAAGTCTGTTTTCGGTTGTAGCTAAGTAGCCATGACCAAGTTATTATGACGCCAGCAAGCATCAAAGTAGTAAACAACAACTCAGGGGGGGGGGGGGGGGGGGTACAGGGAATGTACAGATACCATGAGTATAAGTACTTTCATTCAAGTACTGGTGTTGAGTGCTTTAATTTTGTCCACGACTGAAGTTAACCACATAAATGAACCCCAGCGTCCCTATTCCTGTCGTGAAATAATGCGACAAACATTCATCCCTTTGCGAGTTTTACAGTGGAGCTGCCATTTTCACTATTTCACGCACGACAAAGTAAACCGGGTTTAAGTGAACCCCGGGAGTGGGAGTAAGTTCGGCAAACTTTGTCGAACACCCGCGTCTCCCGTGTTTATGCCTTGTTGGGTTTATTTTGGTCCAGGGTGTAACTTTCTGATTTTGGCGTGAATCCCTCCACTAGTGACGCATCGTGCCAAATGTTTCTTTTGTATTTTTCTTCTCCCGGGAACTACCATTTCTCCATGGCTCGTTGCTCTGGCACAGCCTTAAAAAGAAGTTAAGAACCACCCCAAATGTACTGCACGTCCGATCCGATTACACGTTAGTTTGAAGCGTTCGTCGTAAACGCTGTCTGTCCGGCCGGTTTAGAGGCATCGCGGCAATGGAGGCTTTACGTGTGTGCAAGACCAACATGAGGATACTGGATACAATGTTATGTGTGTGTGTGTGTGTGTGTGTGTGTGTGTGTGTGTGTGTGTGTGTGTGTGCGCACGTGCGTGCGTGCATGCGTGCACTTTGGCATGCGCTCTGTACAAGTCTTCCCTAAAAAAACCAATAACAAAGCAATGCAGTTGACAGAGATGGGCATTTGAAATACATGTATTTGAAATACTTTTTTGTATTTTGTAATTTGTATTTCGCTGGGATGGAAGATGTATTTTGTATTTAGATAAATTTTTTGACCCAGTATTTGTATTTTGTATCAAAATACATTTTCAATGTATTTTGCCCATCTCTGGCAGTTGACTGTCCAAGCTTGGTGACATAGCCGGCCGGGACAAGGGCCCTAGTCATCTGAGGGAACAAGGCTGTTTGGTGGAGGAGTGTGTGTGTGTGTGTGTGTGGGGGGGGGGGGGGGGGTGGTCTAGAGGGCTTCTAAATCCCCACAGGGACCCCTATCAGAGACCCCCTGTCCTCGTCTACGCAACCCCCCTCCTCCTCCCCATCCACCCTCATCCTCTTTGAATGATGAAGGGGGTCCGTGTGAAGTGAGGGGCGCTTTGTGTTGCCACAAATTTACGTCGTATTTGGCAGACATTTGACCTAATTTCTCCTTCCATTGTCAACGGCAATTATGAGACGACAAGATTCACGTCATATTTACATATATGACATAAATTGACCCTTCATTGTCGATGGCATTTAATGTTTGTGTTGCCACAAATTTAAATCATATTTGGCGGACATTTGACCTAACTTCTCCTTTCATGGGCAATGGCAAACATTGAGACGTGTGGGGACAAAGGCTGTATATAGGAGGGGCTAGCGCCCCCTCAAAAACAGGTACGCTTCCTCTGGAAACTGCTCTTTGTTTAACTGTGTCGTATTAAGAAGCTCTGTTGTTTAAAGGGCGAGGACGCTTCTCGCCCTCAGGGCATCGTACTGGTTGTATGTTTATTTACGTATTTGTAAGTGTAATGTATTTTACACTTAAAAAAAACATCTCGGGTGTAGTATAGTTACTGGGCATAAGTGTTATCTTTCTTTTTCCCACAAAATGGGCATTTTAAAAAAGAATTGCAAACAACAACCAGAAGAATGACTAACCAGGGTGGAACAAGGCGGAAAGGAGCCTGCTGGTTGGTCGGTCAGGGAACAATCCGAAGGATGACAATGGGTCAATTTCCACATGCACTGTTGCCTTCCATATTACGTGTTGATCGGCTTTCACATGTTCTGTTGCTGTTGGTCATAGCACCCAGTTCCCACCTGATGTCGTGTGGGAGTTCCGCCTGATCCAGACCGAATTGAATAACCGCTAGTTTGCATAGTGTCTTTAGTGAAGGACTCATGTCTAAGATGTATAGGTCAGTCTGTGTGTTCTGTCCCCCAAAGAGGAGGATACGATCTCCCACTATGCAACACATTCCAATCCTCCAGGACATGGGATCTTTCCCCTCTGCGGCAACCTTCTTCCAGGAGAAGGTCTCTGGATTGAATTTCCACAAATCCCCATAGAATGTGTACAATTCTCCATTGTAGGCAAAGGAATAATTACTCACCTTCTCACCTTCTGAAAGCCGTGCAGAAGGAGTGCTCAGCCAGCAGTTGCTCTCTGTGTCAAACACACTCACATGTCACATGCAAACATCTTTGTCCCAATAATGGTGACAGAGTTATACCATGGAGTACCATGGACAGGAGTTTCTGGGGTACCTCTGGTGTCAATGAAAGACCACGCCATTGCGGCAGTGTCCAACTTGTAGATGATACTATAATTGTATTTTACGCCACAGATATACATGACGTTCCTCAAGACACAAGCCATGTGATCTTTGCTCTTCTCTGGAGCAGTCCCAGAAACCTTGGGCAAGAACCATTTGTAGGTGTCGACATCAAATGCATAAAGCTCATTGCAGATCCTCCACAAATGGTAACTGTGAATGGTGAATGTATGCTTGAATCCCCCATATATGTAGATGACATCTCCTATCAGCACAGCTGTGTAGCTACAGCGCCTGGTGGGCACCTGGAGGGGACATTGTCCTCCTCTAGTTGGGGGCAACGTCTTCCAGCGTAACGACACAGTGTTGAAGACGTCAACCATAATAGCATTGGTGTAGTGGGTGATGTCACTCATATCAAAGGAGTACACCTTGTGCCCCACTGCAACAGCAACATCACGACGTCTTCGTTCTCCTTGCAGATGTACCACCCAGCGGGACATTTCTCACACCAGAAATAGAGATGATTACAGTAAATATGTCCTCTCTGTGAAATGAAGGTAGTCAATGCCTGTTGATCTTGCTATCGAGGCAAAACGAATTGCCGCAGCAACTTCCGGACCATACGGGCTCTATGAACCCCGCACGGTATAAGCAGTCTGTTCACATGGTGATCATTGGAATTTGCTATGGACAGGTGGAGTTGCTGAATGGCATTTTATTAAAAATGTAATTCATTTTAAAGGACATGGCAGTGATGACATTGTGGTGTTGTTGCTTGATGATGTCATGTCACGTAGAATGCATAATGACATCACTTCAACTGATAGACGATCTCAGCAACAAAAGTATGTTTCTTTAGTTTTGTTAATTATTACGCTGTGGCTCCAGGAGTAGGTGTGTGTGTGTGTGTGTGTGTGTGTGAGAGCTTTGTGTATTTGTATTTTTGAGGGGCGCTGGCCCCCCTATGCACAGCTTTGTGTGCAAGTGTGATGTAGCATGGAATGTGATGATTTGATTGGCTGATGTATAATTTGGCTGATGTACAATTTTCTGGTTGCCTACTTTACTTCCATATTTGCATTTTTCAATACATTCTACTTCACGATGTATCAGAGTTGAATTTGTACTTTAAACTCTACTACAATTATTAAACACCTTGGTACTAAAGTTACTTTGCATTTTAGATTTAGATACAAAACAAACACAAGTAATTTGATCCTTATTTCATACTTGAGCTGTTTGAGAATAGGCGACGCATTCTGAACTTGTAGCTCGGCTATTTTCAAAAAAGTTCATGAAAACGTTTTGGCATAATGAGTACTTTATTTGTTACGTTAAGTACATTTTGATGCCAGTTCTTTTGTGCTCTTATACTAAAGTAACATCTTGAATACAAGACCTTTTTATTGCAATGGGTTTTCTCTGCATTGTCACATTGCTACTTCCACCCGTGTTAGTGACCTGCACAACCCAGAGGAATCACAAAGGCATTCATTATCATCATAGTTTTTTTTTCATAATTGACACGTCATAGCCTAAAATACAATTACACACAGCGGTGAGGGAGCGACACGGAGAGCGCGATTGTTAGGTAACCCCGTCTGTCTCTGTAACAGCCGCTCAGAGCCTCTGCGCTCGGCCTCTATATGCGGTATCTTTATGACTCCTTAATGCTACATATTTAGCCTAATAGCCACGCGCCACAATGGAACACGACTCCATTTGCCTAAATAAGTTGTTTGAGGAAAATAATCCGCGTATACGACGCCCGACACACATCCCCACTCAGCTCCCTCCCTCGTCCCTCCCTCCCGCCTTTAAGCTCTGATTGATTCGTACCTTGCAGGGGTGGGTAATCTGCCGTTGAGAGCGGCCATAAGACTCACCGTCGCACAATGGCATGAATTAAAAATGCGTTTCCCGGGACGCGAGCGAGCGCGGCTTGGTGGTGCCCCGAGGGTTAGCGTGAGCGGTAATGATGTTAGAAACACCTTCGTTTGAGACAACAACAGG
>NC_137885.1:9869217-9884217 GCF_963924005.1 Protomyctophum bolini
GACTGCAGTGGGTCCCGAGCAGAGAACAGAGAACAGAGAACAGAGGCCTCATCAATGATCATTACGGGTCGGACGACGTTCGACGGTTACTTCAATAAAGCTCGCTTAAGTGCAGAGACACGCCCCCTGATTAGCGCTGAGTCGACAATCTATATCCCTCCAATTAACTGAGCCTTGTCTGGAAGGACACGGCCCGCTGCCCTGTTGCGCTCGCGAGCACGCACACAAGCACGCACGCACACACACACGCACACACCTACAAGTGTGCACTGCAGCAACCTTGAGCAGTGGTCTAAAGTAACTGGGTACGTACAGTGTATACTCGAGTACATTTCTGAGGTGCCTTTACTTTACTTTACTGTTTTACTCCTAATTACTTGACCCCTTTAGTTACTACTATAGTTTTGCATAAAAACATAGACATACATGTCATGAAACAATGAAGCACTATTCATACTTGGCCTTTTCGAAAATAGCAGCTCTACAAGCTCACAACGCGTCAGATCTGCTATCTTCAGTACTTTGGTACTTCCAGTAGACGTTCATGCCAATACTAGTGTACTTTTACTCCAGTCAACATGTTGAATTCAGGGGTTTTACTACAGTATATCGTAGTATTGCTTCTTTAACCCATTCTGAACGGGAACCCATTTTTGCGTTAGCATCATGTTATGCTTTAGCTATTGAAAAATAGCAGATCTACAAGCTCATAGCGCGCCACTCGGTGCGCTTGTAGCTCTGCTATTTTTTGAAAAATCGAAGAATGAATTTTTTAGAATCTGATCTCAGGTCAGAATGGCTTTATCAGACCATTGTGTGTGTCCAGTTGGAAACCTCGTATGAATCTGATCTCAGGTCAGAATAGGTTAACTTATAGTGCATGAGTACTTTTCTTCCAGCGCCTCCAACCGCATGTCCTTGGGGGGAAAAACCTCAGGCATGTCTTCCCCGCGACGCGACGCGCGGCGCCACTAAAACAATCAGCCCGGCATATTTCACGTCCAAAGTTCCTTTTGAAACTCGTTTATACGTCTCTCTGTAAACAGGTAGACTGGTGTGTATATATATATATATATATATATATATATATATATATATATACATGGATAACTGTGGACCTCCGGCCAAACAAAGGACTACTTTGCGAAGTTCCACATAATCTCGACGTGTAAATATTTGGCGGACAAAAAGGGCAAGGAAACGTGAATAGATTAATTCATTTAATTAATTTCACCGTTTGTGTATTATGCTCTCGAGATATGAAACGTTCTTTATATTGTGAAACTATAACAGGATTATCCAATATATACACAGTATAAGAGCAGCTTAGTGGCCCTCGACTATATAGGGACGGTACGCTGTGAGAGTTTACAGTACAGTACGGTATCTACTTTTTGCTTTGGTTGTTTTTGTTTTTTTACTTTACATTAACTCAGACAGTTTAAGCCTCTATATTTGATTATCAGGGTGCAGGGTTTCGATGTATCGGTCACATCTTCGTCAGGTCAGGCTCATGACCTGACGAAGATGTGACTGATCGAAACGTTGTCACTTTTTTACTTGCACGCTGATAGTAATTGCCTTAAACTGTCTGAGTTCCTCCAGTGCCCCCTTTTTCCTCCTGTAACCTGTCCTGCCTCTGAGATGCACCAGATTTTTTGTTTCAATTTTTGTCGATATGATATTGTTTGGACTGATGCTATATAGGTTCTTGGTCTGCTGTGTTTACCTCACTTACTGTAAGTCACTGTGGGATGAAGAGCTAATTCTTGCTGTAAAGCCTACATTGTAATTGTATAGTCCTTGTCTGAGATTTAATTTGAGATGTCTCCGTATACATTTAACGGGCAGATTATAAGACACGCATACATGGGAAATGTCATTAATTTATACCTGGAGACATGCATGCGAAGCCCCCCGCCCCTCCCCACCACTCATGTTTAGCGCCCTCAGCTAATTGGGGATCGAGGGTTAAAAGAAAGGAGGTGAACGCCACCCTCCACCCCTTTAATGCTGGATTATCATTTTTACATATTCCACAATGTTAATCAGAGACCTGCAACTAACAAAAGGACAGATAATAGGATGGGTCATCCAATTACTGGTGTTGCTCTCTCTCTCTCTGTCTGTCTCTCTCTGTGTCTCTCTCTCGCCTTGGTCTCTCCCTCTCCAGTCTCCACGTCCATAATTCTGTCCCTGTATCTCTACCTTTCACTCTCTCAAGGTGTCTTGACCTGTGCATCCAGGCAGACAGAGAGAGAGAGAGAGAGAGAGAGAGAGAGAGAGAGAGAGAGAGAGAGACTATAAACAGACAGACAGACAGACAGACAGACAGACAGACAGACAGGCAAAGAGATACAGAGAAAGAGAAAGCGGTGGGTCTCTCATTTCAATGCACTCTCCCGCAAATATGTTAATTCCACGTCCAGATATTCACACTCTTAATTAGCCAGGGCCTTGCTTGCTCCATTTTGATTGTCTCAACCACAGAGAGAGAGAGAGAGAGAGAGAGAGAGAGAGAGAGGAGAGAAGAAGGCTTTACTTACTCAATGAGAATGTTAAATATGGCCTGGAGGTGATGGCTGAGGTATTGTTGAGGCACTGTACTCGGATGAACTATTATTCCAGGCGCATTAAATCCCAGCTCCCTCGCTTCAGACTAGCTGAGCTGCGTTTTTCCGCTTGGAGCGTGTGAAGTGATTGCTCTAATTCAAGTGGCACTTGTGACATTATTATACATACAGGACACTTGTCTACCTATATGCAGTGGAGGAGAGAGATCTGACCGCACCCTCCCCATCTCTGGGCCTTTATCGCCTCACAGTGCAACTCTACTCAACTCCTATTTTAAACCACTTAAACCCTATATATATATATATATATATATATATATACACTATCTATACTACAGTCCCCTAGTATTTGACTAAATTGTCTCTACACCCAAATGTTTAGCTGACAATAGCCTCTCCACAAGCTCACATCTTGTGGTTTGGCTATTTTCACAATTTCACCATTTGTCGAAGTAGAGTTTATATACTGCAGTGTTTGTTACTATAACCAATCTGTATGACGTTAACATACACCCCAAATCACCCCAAATCACTGATAGTGGAGAGAGAGAGAGAGTGACAGCAGATGCAGAGAGAGTGAGTAGGGGGTAATGGCGTACAGCCAGCTGGGAATCAAACTGGAGACCCGCTGATCAGGGCATGGCACTATGTGCTATGCTGTATGCACCCTGTAACCACTTGACTTGGCAATTATATTTTTTTATAAATATTGCGTTTATATACTTTCTCAATGGGCAGCACACACACACACACACACCAAAACCAAGGTGGAGCCGGGGATCAAAGTGGGTGCTCTACCTTCATGATCTACTGCCGCCCATGTGCAAGGGACCCAATGAATTGCAGTTGCATAAATTACATTTAGAATAGTGGTAAAACAAACAAAAAAAGAAAACATCAAATATGAAAACGAAACACCATCAAATAGGAATCAAAAAGTGTGGGCCGAATATATACCCCAGCACATCACACTCCGACGCATCACAAAGCGGCCGAGCGTTCAAAGAAGACGGAACAATTTTTCCACAAAAACACATCATTAGATGAGGAATTAGAATCGTCTTTGTGTGTGTGTGTGTGTGTGTGTACTCTGTGTGTGTGTGTGTGTGTGTGTGTGTGTAACTGTGGGCGTTGGACTTTGACTCTTGAACGTCGTGTCGTCATGCCAACCCCGTTTGTTATTGATTTGTCTCCGCGGTGGAACTGTGCGTTGGTCAGAAGAGTTCAGCGTTTAGCTTGGGAGGAAGAAAAAAGAAAATAGGTTTGGATGAGACCGTTGTTGTTAAAAAACACTGAAGTGTAACAGCAATCATAAGTTAAAGGAAAACTAATTTACTTCCTCCACAAGAGCAAAGTCTGGGTTGCAGTGTTGTTAGGTCGGATCTGAACTGTAGTTCACATTTTACACAGTCAACCACATGAACTGTGAACTATTCTGGGCTGACCATTCAGCTAAAATTGCAATCTACAATGTTGTGTCTTTGCGGATTGAATATCTTTATTGGCATCATTTGAAAGTGCAGGTTATAGATTGGCTATTTTCCGCGAAGATATCGAGTGTACCAGTGATTTAGGGTCCCTAATATAGAGCCCTGGGTGACTTGAGTCAACTAAGTACAATGGGGTTTAAAACTAGTGTTAATTTAAGTCTTACACATCTTTTTTTCCCCACAAATATCTTTATTAGTTATAAGCAATTGTGGAAGGCAAATTAGAACGAGTCATTTTTATAGTAGGCTATATTGTATTAGTAGTTTGGGTACGAATGTAACTAAATTGACATTTTTGGTTACATTTGTACACAAATGGATGCATTGAAACGAATGTATTTTGCTTTGTGTATAGCCTATACGTTCAGTTCGACCGCTATACTCAACAGAGCCTCAGGGTGCCGCAGCTCTGAGGGAAACCCCGGGACAAATCTCCTCCCCAAATTAATTTCCAACATTTTGTGCTTTAATCATGTCTTCCTTTTCACTCACAATCAGAAACGGGATGTAATGCAATTCATTAAAATGAAAAAAAAAACATATAGGCCTACAATAAAAATGAAACGAGAAATTTGCTTTCCTTTTTTTTTTGCACTCGGGACGGACGACGGATATCACTCGAGCACTAAAGGGGATATTTTATTAGTCATGTAAATCTGTCCTTTCTTCTTTAAGAAAAAAGCAGCTTGGCATATTTACTGATGAATAGTGCTTAACAGCCCCCCAAAAAACCCCTGCAGGGAAGACCCCCCCCCCCCCCCCTCCCTCGATCCTTTACACAAATACAATGACCCAAATACTGTAAGAGGTTGAGGGTCTAGACATGTTGGTTTTAGAAAGAGAATTATGAATATATATATACTGTGTGTATATATGTATGTATGTACGTATATATGCCCTGCAGTGTGTATACACGCGTGCTCACGCACGCACAGACACACACACACACACACACACACACACACACATGAAAAAAAGCTAAATTAATATGTAATGAAAACAACACACTGTATGCCCACACAAACTGTACACATGCTCGCTCGGGGTAGCCTATGTTGGCAATGAATCCTGATTACAATACTGTGTGTGTGTGGGTGTGTGCGTGCGCGCGCGCGTGCATTTGTAAATTAGAAGGTACAATTATGCAAAATCCTTCTACATGTGTTTGGTCAGCCAGGTTCGCCCTGCAGGCCTCAGGTCAGAGTTTGGCCCGATTTTATAAATATCTCGATCTACAAGCTCACAACGTGTCGCGGTCAAGAGGGGCGCGCTGTGAGCTTGTCGATCATCTATATATTCCGTACGCGACACGCCGCCAACTGACGAGTACAAATCCGCCTTTTAATGTATGTGTGCTGTCATGCACTGCAGGGCACGCCTGACCCCGCCTCTCACGCTGCCTCCCCTGTACCACGGAAAACAACCATACTGAGAAATGCGCTTTTCTTTTCTTTTTTTAAGACAAAATTTGACACCGGTCCAAAAAAAATAAGAGTGATCTCCTGGGTCATGAGTCTATGTAAAAGATGTATTTTATTTTATTGTATTTTTTTTATTATGTGGATTTTTCCGTATACCTATATCACTGATTGAAGCAGCTGTGGATGGCACTCTGCCAAAAAAGCTGCAGGGAAGATTTTGGGCGATAGCTGCCCTCATGAACTGCCCTGAGATTTATTTATTTATTTATTTATGGACTGATGGGCTATACTACTGCCTTCAGTATCCACGCACGCACTCAGTGCCACACACGCACGCACACACGCACGCACAGGGGGGTGGGGGGTAGTATGTCTTGCCTATTGTTCAAATTGAGGTGAGTTACCATTGCAGTATAGCTGTTTTTAATGTATAGTAGACATGAGCGAAATGTTTCATGTTGACTTTACGATAGACCTAACTAATAATATTGGCACTGCAACAGTACTCAACTTCTACATTTTACTTTTGGCCACATCGTTAATTTACAATTGTTTTCCACGTCCTGAGCCATAATATATGTAGCGCTCTAGCGAGATCTAAAGAGAGAGAGAGAGAGAGAGAGAGAGAGAGGCGATGTTGGCGTCAGTCTGATTTCTGCCTCATCCCGTCAAAGAATCTACACTGTTGGAATAAGCTTAAGAGATGAAGTGAGAAAAAATACGACTGCAAATAACCTAAGTGTGAAAGCGTGGTTAGACCTCAGCGATTGTTCCGCCGCTTGACAGGACAGATAGAAAAAAAGAGAGAAAAAAAAAGAATAGGCCTTGAGTGGCGAGCCAATAAAACAAGCGGGCTGGGGGAGAATCTCCGTGCATATTGAGAAGGTTTTATTCCTACTTAAATTCCACTGTGAAAAGTACTAGACGACGACGTGCCCCGGGGAAAATAAAAAAAAAATGACACACCTCGCCTCGATCGTTGCTATACGCCTCCCGACCTCGGTAATATACATTTGACGTGATTGGGTGGGATTTGTGTCCGTCAAAAAAAATATATAAAAAATAGGGAACGGAAGGGAGCCGGGATCAGCGCGTTGCGTGGAGCGCCCCGGTCCTGTCAAAGCTGGCGGGTGTATTTATACCCTGATAGCAAAGCGAAACGGAGGGAGATACGAGTACGTCGAGGGAGAGGAAAAAATCTCCTGTCAGCTATTCTAACATAAAATATCAGACTTCACATTGTTCCGAGTCCTGGGGGCTATAAGAAAGACTAAGCCTCTTGACTTATGCATTTTTAAAAGTATCCCAAAGAACCGGAGTCTTCTTCTCCCTCTCTTGAGCTGACCTTAATCTGAAATAGGTCTTCATAGACAGGTAAGAAAGAGTGATAAGTGGACTAAAGAGATTTCCGCTTTTGAGAACACTATAGAAACATAAGCCCTTAAAAGACGGACTCTTATCGCTGCATGCCTGGCAATGACAAACGGGCACGCGGCCTCCTCAGGTTCCAGCGCGGCGGGACTAGCACTGCCAGCTAGCGGGCTAATGCAGAGATTAGTTTACAAGTTTGGTTGCAACGCCAATTGGATTAAAGTCCCCCCCCCCCCCCCCCCCCCCCATTCAGATGGAGGGGTGTCGCCTGCATATACGGTCAGCGGAAGACAGAGTTGACAGACCTAAGTACATTTTTTTTCCTTTTCTACTGAGCGTAAGATCTGAACGTATTATTATGACCCTCGTGTCGGTCATAATAGGCGTGGATTGACAGCGTGTCGTACCGATCCTGTCTTTAACACTCCACGCTCTGCTCCCGAAAGGAGAATGGCGCGTGTGTGTGTGCGTGCGCACGTGCAACGGGCATGCATGCGTGCGTGCTTGAAGTGCTCATAACCTATAGGAGCCCCTTCTATTCGCCCTCGGGCAACTTCTTTGAATACCCCCCCCCCCCTCCTCTCTCTCTCTCTCTCTCTCTCTCTGACCGAGGCCCGTGTCAAGATCAAACTATGGTTGACGGGGGTCCGTATCTAATGCCCCTCCCCTCCCCCCTCTCCCCTCCACCAGGGCCGATAGTCACACTAAATCACTTTCAACCACTCTGCGAGAACCACGCTCTCCACACTTTATTTTCTCGCCAGCCAAATTGGCCGAGTCTCTGTCGTTAAGGCTGTGAGCTTTATTTGATTAAGACCAGGGGGAACGGAGAGTGGAGTGGTGAGGGACCGCAGTGGCGTTCCTCGCTCATATTTATACAAATCTGAACACCCCCAAATCCCCCCCCCCAACACACACACGCACACACGCACACACAATCCTCTCTTGTAAATAATTTATAACCTGACTGTCTCTGTCTCTCTCTCTGTCTCTCTCTCTGTCTTTCTCTCTGTCTCTCTCTCGGTCTCTCTCTGTCTCTCTCTGTCTCTCTCTGTCTCTCTCTGTCTTTCTCTGTCTCTCTCTGTCTCTCTTTCTCTCTGTCTCTCTCTGTCTCTCTCTCTCCTCATCTTTCTCCTCCTTTCTCTGTCCGTCTTTCTCGCTCTCTCATCTCTCTCTCTCTCTGTCTCTCTTTCTCTCCTGATCTTTCTCCTCCTTTCTCTGTCCGTCTTGCTGTGTCTCGCTCTCTCTCTCTCTCTCTCTCTCTCTTCCTATTTCTCAAACTGTCTCTCTCTCACCTTCTCTCCCCCTTGCTCCTTCCTCCCGGCCTCCCTCTGCCTACCCCCCCCCCCCCCCCCCACTCTCTCTCTCTCTCTGCAGTGTAAAGCTCAGAGGTTAGCGGTGTGAATTAGCGGCAGTAATAATAAATGGATGGTGAAGCGTAGTGTTTAGGTTATTCATAGCGGGGGCCATTGTCTGCTGTCAGATCAGAGAGACACGAGGTTCAAGAGCAAGTGGCCCTTCAGGGCCCCCCGGGGACCCGGCCCCAAACACGGCCTCGCCGCGCCGCGCTGAGGAGAGGGCTTTAATTGTTATTTTTGTACCGCACACACAGGCACTTGAACGAGCGCACGCACGCACACACACACACACACACACACACACACACACACACACACACACACACACACACACTTCTGTCCCTATAGACGCCTGCCTCTCATTATAACAGCCATCACCAGCATTCTATTTGTCCTGCTGTGTGTGTGTGTGTGTGTGTGTGTGTGTGTGTGTGTGTGTGTGTGGTTGGTGACAGTTACGTTGCCATTGTTAGCGATGTTAGTCTTTAACTGAGAGAGCTAGCACATCCATTACCCCTCAGGTACTGGGGGTTACTGTGTGTGTGTGTGTGTGTGTGTGTGTATGTGAGTGCGTGAAGAATGCTTTTTTGTGATTTTTTTTAACTCATACACTGGGGTCCTGATCCTGACATACCAATAGTCCGACATACGTGGCCAGTTAAGACACATAAGTGGCCGGTTAAGACACATAGGGTGTGTGTGTGTGCGCGCACGTGTACATTAGAATAATAAATGGCAGTGTTGCCTTTGGGACAGAAGGTAAACTACACATTAAACTAATGAGGCCAAAAGAACAACTTAGTCACAAATGAAAGGTGTAAATACATTGATCTGCTCCCTCTCCTCTTTACCTCTCTCTCTCTCCCTCTAGTTCATTCCTCTTGCACTTTTCTGCCTCTCTCCTCCATTCCGATGTTGTAATGGTTGCTCTGCATGCGTCCTCCTCAACCCTCTCCTCTCCTCTCCTCTCCTCTCCTCTCCTCTCCTCTCCTCAACCCTCTCCTCTCCTCTCCTCTCCTCTCCTCTCCTCTCCTCTCCTCTCCTCTCCTCTCCTCTCCTCTCCTCTCCAGGCTATACGTAGCAGGTTTTTCATTTAGCTAAAAGCTCAGTCAGAGGTCTATGAGAGTGATAATCCCCATGCAGGCCACAGCTGCCGTCTCCACGGCGACGCTGATTAGTCACCGTGGAGTTTTTTTTTCTCCATTCCCCCCCCCCCCCAGCATCTCATTTTATTCCTTCCTTCACATTTAGCATTTTTGGGACCTGGAGAAACTCTCAGCGGGAGGGCTAACAGTTAGCGCTTATAGCAGCAGTCGCTCACTGTCTGCATCCGTTTTCCTCTGGTTTTGTCATTTTCGTTAGCACACATGTTGTAGCCTATATACACACGTGCGCACACACAGTGCTCATGCTTGTATGAACGGACGCGCACTCGCACGCCGCGCACACAAACACACGGAAAGATACTGGGATAGTCCAACATGCAGGAAGACTGACTGATTTTAGGCATGCACACACGCACGCATGCATGCATGCACGGGTGTGTGTGTGTGTGTGTGTGTGTGTGTGTGTGTGTGACATGCTGTCAGGGTCCTGGGTTGGTTTTGACCTTGGTCAGATCCCGTTTTAATTGCCTTCGGACGGAGTGTCAGTGTCCTGACGAGGGGTCAAAGGTCAACCCAAATGGGAACCTTTTTTTTTTCTTCCTTTTTTTAATGAGCATAAACTACAACAAATACACAAATGTCAGATTACAGTGTTGGACAGTAACTAGGTGCATTTTCTCGAGTACTGTACTTTTTACTCCCCCACATTTGGATTTTTCAATTTTACATTTCTAGTAAGCGATTCTGGTGACCCAAACTGAATTTAACTAACCACTTCTTAAGCCATTATCAAAATGTACTAAGTAATTTGTACAGTGGCATATATACTTAGTATTTACTCCAGTGTATACTTTGTCCACCTTGAATGCAACACCGGCATGTTGGGTATATCAATCTGTGATGTTTGTATAGATCTGATCTGATCCTTGTGCTGGTTCTCACATTTAGAGATGGAGTTCCCAGCAAATTGAGGAACAGCTTAAAGGAACACTTCACCCTTTTTGCAAAAAAATATATGTTAATGACGTTTAGAAGCTTTACAACACTTTCCTGGGGGTCTTTATGTGTGTAATATGTGGTTTTATATATTTTAGATTGTAGCAGTGAGCCTGTTGTCTCTGATGTCATGGACACTGGGCTCACTTCCTTCCTGGACTACATGTTGCCTCAGTAAGACAGCTCTCCCCCATATCCACAAGGAGGAGCAGTGCACCAAAGAATTATGGGAATTGCAGTCCAGGAAGGTAGTGAGACCAGTGTCCATGACATCAGAGACAACAGGCTCACTGCTACAATCTAAAATATCTAAAACCACATATTACACACATAAATACCCCCAGGAAAGTGATCTAAAGCTTCTAAACGTCATTAACATATATCTTTTTGCAAAAAGGGTGAAGTGTCCCTTTAAACACTGGATATTCAAACATAGAGTCAAATCAGTCTCGACAAGGGTTCCCTGGGCGTCCTTGACGTGGAAACGTGAGATAATCACTCGCTGATTCACTGTAATATACCTTGCTTTTATATCTAGATCTGATCCTTGTACTCCTCACTATCATTGTATTGTAATATCCCTGATCTAGGACCTTATCCATGTAATCATTCTAGCTGTTGTTTATCACTGGATAAGAGCATTAGCTAATTGTGTATAAAAAAAACATAAAACAAGGTGTTAATTGAACTAAGAACAATGCACAGATCAACGCTAAACTGTGTTCACTCGGGCTATCAGACACAGTGTGTGTGTGGGCGTGCGTGCATGCGTGTGTGTGTGGACGTGCGTGGACTCTCAGACAGAATGAAGGCGGAGGAACATAGCGTGGCGGGTGGAGTAGTCTCTTATCTCCTCTGTGTGACGCGGGGGGGGGGGTTGAAGCGTCTATTAAAAGGTTGCGGGTTTAATTCCCTGAAGCAGGTGTAAGCTGCGCGGCTTGAAGGTGTGAATCATTTCTAAATGAGCAGAACGAGGGGTTGAGCTAAGCTTCCCTCTCTTCAGGTGTAAATTAAATACGTCATGGTTTTCTGGAGATAATCCAGTCTGTATATTGTCCTCCCTCTCCAGTACCTTCACTTCTTACAGGAACAGTCCAACATGAACTTTTATTCTGTGTTAAAAAAAATATGTACACATTTCTAAAGGAAATAGATTTCTTTTTAAATGAATGTCATTATGTCTATTAAAAAAATAGCCAATCTACAAGGTCAGAAGTTGAGTTTCTCGAAAGATTTTCTCAATGTTTGTGTGTGTGTGTGTGTGTGTGTGTGTGGGGGGGGGGGGGGGGGGGGGGGGGGCGTGTGTGTACACAAATTATATACAATGGCTGTGTGTGTGCACGTGCAGACTTTTTCCCTTGTGTGTATTACGTGCGTGCGAAAGGGCCATGTACAGTAAGATAGATTGCACTATAGAATTTAGTTTGAGGAGATGAAATGAGTTACCTGTTTGGTACTGTACATGTAGTAGTTCTAGTATCATTTGGATCCTCAAAGTGCCTGCATATTACATCTTGCATTCCTTAAGGTTATGCACACTTTGTGCACAGTGCAAAACTTGCACTAGAATTTGAATATGGCACATTGACGTTTGTGTGTTGTTGCCATAATTTTACCTTACACATAAAAGGACAGCATTATAATTTTCCACCTATACCATCAGCCCAATCATGTCCATGTGCTGCTGAAAATGGACCTGAGTTACAACACCAAATCTCAAAAATAGCTGTATCTTATAAGATAGTAGATCTGCTATTTGTCTTAGCGAATCTTATCCCCAGAATAGTCATGCCGGGTGGTTAAAACAGGGAAGTTTGAATAGCTTTTGTTGCTTGTTTGCTGTGTTGCGCTGCTGCTAGCAGCTGCTAGCCTGCTGAAACCACTCCCCCTGCTGGACAACATTTCCATGCAGCCAGAAGGGAGAGTCTGGGCTCTCCAGTTTTGTTCGGAGTGATATATGCGGCCGCTAGATCAACGTGAGACTGATGACATATTGAAGCGCTGCCACAGCGCAAATTTAAACACAACAACAAGACTACAACGCAATTTTTTTATGGAGATATCAGAGAGGCAGGAGGAGGGAACTTGTGAACTCAACACTGCCACAATCTGACGGAGTCACGTTACGCAGCTGCTGCCCTTCTATGAATTTATTTTAGGTTTTCATGTAGGCTATTTATGACCAAAACGTTGATTAACAATAGCTGAAAAGGGGGGGAGGATAACGTATGATGGTGGAGAACCTAAAACGGACACACACACACACACACACACACACACACACACACACACACACACTGTCTGACAGAGCTGAGATGAGAGCCTGGACACGGTCAGAAACATCTCTGGAAGGAGATGACCGTATTATACGGAATGTACAACCACAGACAACCTGTGAGGATGAGGACAGGCAGGCACCTATACCACGCAGATCAAAAATGAATTTCACATGAATTCAAAGTTCACCAAATATTCTGCATATATTCTCCTCTCCTTACATCCAGCTGCTTTAGGATTTACTCTGTGTCTGAGCTAATACCTGGAGAAGGAAGGCAAAGCCTGACGGAAGGGATTATTTCCATCTGCCCTCCTCACTCCTCTAATCACATCATGTGAACAGGAGTTGCTTCCCACATTTTTACGTCAATCCTAGCGTCCCTATTCTGCTGTCAACATTTGCCGAAAATAGCCAATCTGAGAATATAGATCTGCTATTTTTATTATTTGTTTGTGATAGTTTAGTTCAGTGCACTTTCCGTGACACTGCAGCCAATGCAGCCACTATATGTTGAGCTATGACAGATAAGTTGCTTACTGTTTGTGATCAGGTGGTCAACATAAGCGCGTGTGTGTGTGCATGCGTGCGTGTGTGCGTGTGTGCATGTGTGTGTTGGCAAAAATTGTTCTGAGAAAATCTGAGAAAATAAATGAAAGCTGGAAGCATTTTTTTTCCTAATTCCTTTAGCGTTGTAGTGGACGGGCGGGAGTTTTATTTTAAATGTTTGATCACATGATTTCTGGGTATATTCTTTGTAACTCATGGCATCATTCATAGGTTAGGCGAAGAGCGCCGGCGCCCCCTAGCGCAATCACTGAAAACAGCAGGTGACGACGTACCGCCGGTAGATCTACAGTACGTCCATGGCAGTCGAGCTCTGGTGTTTGAGACGACGCAGATCTACAGTGTCTCCGTGTGTTCAAACGTCACCTGCCTTCTCTCTCAGGTCCATTGCTCTCTCGCTCGTTGTGCTATCTTTCTCCGTAAGGACGGTGCTCCGATTGTGGCTTCGAGGGATTCAGTTGAGGAGGGGTGGGTGGGTGGGGGGGGGGGGATGGGGGGGAGAGGGGGGGCAGGTGAATTATGGGTAGTTTAATTAGGTTGATCCGTCATGCATTGTGGCGTTGTGTGGAGCAGAGTCACTGTCATGACAGCATGGGAACAAAGGCCATGCTCGGCACACACACACTCTCCTAACATCTTCACTCCGTCTACTGACACATACATGCTGTGCCAGCCAGGGGTTCTCAAAGTGGAGTCCAGGGACCGCCCAGGGGTCATTGAGGGGGCTCCTATAGGGGTCCCATCAAACGTATGTACTATGTACTGTACAGTTTAAAGGGATAGTCCACCCGAAGATGACTTATTTTCTATGCGTGAAGCCATAGAGATATTCGTTTTTTGGCACATTCCTAAGCCAATCATTTGATGACCAATGGAGACTCTTTGAGTCTCCTACCGGAGTACTACAACGGCCGTCACATTATTGGCTCAGCAACGTGACAAAAAAACTAAGAAGTCTCCAAGGGTTGAGTAATCGATAGAAAAAAGGTCTTTTTTGGGGGGGTGAACTATTACCTCATTTTTGACCGGTGACCAATGTTGACAACTCTTCTCTTGGGGCATCCCTGGTGCAACATATTGTTATAATCTTTTGCTGTAGACAATCCTAAAGTGTACAGTACGTTGATATTGTCTTTACACATCACGTTATTTTCTTCACTTGACACACTACTAAACAGACTGGCACGCACTTTATTTTTTTCTGTGTGGTCATGTTATTGTTGGCACAGTGTGGCAGAGTAGGTTACGTCAAGTCAACAGTACACACAGTGTGGCAGAGTAGGCTACGTCAAGTCAACCGTACACACACAGTGTGCCAGAGTAGGCTACGTCAAGTTAACAGTACACACAGTGTGGCAGAGTAGGCTACGTCAAGTCAACAGTACACACAGTGTGGCAGAGTAGGCTACGTCAAGTCAACAGTACACACAGTGTGGCAGAGTAGGCTACGTCAAGTCAACAGTACACACAGTGTGGCAGAGTAGGCTACGTCAAGTCAACAGTACACACAGTGTGGCAGAGTAGGCTACGTCAAGTCAACAGTACACACAGTGTGGCAGAGTAGGCTATGTCAAGTCAACAGTACACACAGTGTGGCAGAGTAGACTACGTCAAGTCAACAGTACACACAGTGTGGCAGAGTAGGCTACGTCAAGTCAACAGTACACACAGTGTGGCAGAGTAGGCTACGTCAAGTCAACAGTACACACAGTGTGGCAGAGTAGGCTACGTCAAGTCAACAGTACACTCAGTGTGGCAGAGTAGGCTACGTCAAGTCAACAGTACACTCAGTGTGGCAGAGTAGGCTACGTCAAGTCAACAGTACACACAGTGTGGCAGAGTA
>NC_137885.1:9889217-9904217 GCF_963924005.1 Protomyctophum bolini
GGCGAAAATATCAGATGTGAAAGGTGTGGTCACGATACACGTTGAGAGCTTGTAGATCGGCAATTATTTTAATGATGATAATGTAGAAGGGAGAGATTAGTGGATCTATAATAGAACCGTGGGGGATATATATACGGTAGTTTTCACTTTTAGTGTTTTTACTCATAATTTTGGGGACTGACAAACAACCAAAAAAATAATAATCGTGTGGAAGTCAAAGGATCCAGCCATTGGAGCCAACCTATAGTGACGACATAATGACCTAATAATGTATGACTCCAAATGTGTGCACGGTTTCAGCCCGATAAGAATTCCATTGACTTTAATACATTATAATACAGTAGTTAAATGACATTCAGAAAGTCTAAAATAGCATGGAGGTAATCCCTTACCCAACTGGCAGTGGTCACAAGACATTTGGCGCTGAACCGTCCAGCTCTCCAGAGAGAGAGAGAGAGAGAGAGGGTTAGCAGATATAAAGGTGGAGGTAAACGGAGCCAGAGAAGGAGTGAGATAAGCAAACAGCTTCCACAGCCCTGTAGGTTAAGCCGTTAAAGTATGAAATGACTCGCTAATGTGGAGCCGAGCTAGCTTGGCGACGGGGGCTAATGGCTACGAAGCCACGAATGAAAACCTCAGCAGGAGAGAGAGGAGGGATGAGCAAGGCAGAAGGCCATGTCGTTCTCTCTCTCTCTCTCTCTCACCCCATGGCGAGATCATTTACCTGCACGCTCCGTTTGGTCTCAGCAGGTCAGCAAACAGGTATACTAGCGCGGCTTATTCAGCGATAAATCACGGCTGTCGGGTGGATTCCCCCGCCTGGTAATGTGAGAGGCAGAGCCATGGCAGCCGCTGGGAGGCCGCGGGTAATTCACCTGCATGCGGAGGATGTAATTCATGCAGGTTAGCAGGGAGTCCCGTCCAATAAAACCTCCTGCACGGAGTTCGTTATTAGTGTGGGCGAGTGCACCAGCCACCAGGACACTTTCTGTTTGTGTGTGTGTGTGTGTGTGTGTGTGTGTGTGTGTGTGTGTGTGTGTGTGTGTGTGTGTGTGTGTGTGTGTGTGTTCTATAATATATACATGCACCGCTTGTTTCCTTGTTTGTTTGTTTCTAATTGGGCTCTGCCATTTCCACGTATATTGTTCGTCGTCTTGAGAAACGAGGAAAGCCACCCATATTCCCAAAAGACGACTAGTGAAATTGCATTTTGAACACTGTACTTGTACAAATTAAAGGTTTATTTTGTCACTATTTAGCCCAGCCACCCAGCCTGCCGATGTGCGTATTCTACGTCCGCTCTTAGTTTGTCACTCACTCATACAGGCACAAGCACTGAAATGGGATTTGTTATACTTGTATGTTCCCATAATAGTAATACCAGTAAACCACACACGCCCAGAAGCATGTATGAAGCACGGACCCACCATCTGCAGAAGATCCATCTGTGTCTCCTGTTTTTTCCTCCCCTCCTGTTTCCGGCGAAGATATTCAGTGCAGAGTGAAAACATAACGTGACACGTAATTCAGATACCAGAGTTGTCGCGAGCCATTCGAAACCCTGTTCCTTCTTTTTCCAAAGTTTTTGTCCTCCAAAGTTCACACTGAACCTGAGCAGTATAATTGGCATTCACGCGGGCCGCCTCGTCGTGTTTTCGTCTGCTTTGGGTCCTGCTAATGAATATCTGATTGCTCATTAGGCGCTATAGCACTGTCCGAGGCGTTGCGTCGCAGCGCTGCACGCAAAGCATCTGGTCAGGGTCAAAAAATCCCTTTGTTATTTTTGTTTTGCTGCTGTTGTTATTTTGTTTTGTAATTCTTGTGATGTGGCACAGAGTCTGGGTTGTAATTACGCCTGCTCTCCTCAGAGGTATACGGCCGTACAAACTCCATGTAGCAGGCCATTGTGTCTGCTTATCGGTTATCGCTGGACCTCTCAATGACGTTAATACAGAAAAAAAAAGGTGTTTACACGGCCCGACGCAAAATCATTCCTTTCATTATCGTGCCCCTGTACCGGTGAACTCCCTTATGGACGCACGCACGCATGCACTGCTGAGCCCACATGTCAGAAATACACGCCAAAAAATGGGTTATTTCCATTAGACCCCTCTACCAGTGGACTTACTCATGCACGCGCGCACACACACTCAACTCCAGAACCCGAACAATGTTTCTTATTATTTCAACCTGGCTATTCTATTGTGGTCATGCTGTTGAGAAATTGTGCAAATAATTGTGGACTGGGTCGGCAAAAAACTGGCCTATATCAAGCTAATTAAGCTTTAATTATAACATTTGTATGTTTTTTTTGCTTCCAGCGGTCTCGTCCCCATCGTCCTTCACCCTGAAGTCCAACACCATCTCTATCAAGAACTCCTTCTATCCAGGTACACGCACACACGCACATACCCTGTTCTGAGCGTGCAGATCGTCTATTTCCGTTATTTTTGTCGGCGTGAGTGGCTGTCGTGCAACGATTTCAGAGCGATTCTATGAACGTCACTTTTCAATTGTCGCCATTTTAACCTGAGCCCTATAAAACAGATGCTTAGATGATCTACATGCTCACAGCTTGGCATGCTGTGATGCAGTGTGAGTTTGTAGATCTGCTATCTCCGGTCTGCAACGCTGGCATGCATCTACTGTACGTATAAATCAGGCATAACTCTAACCCTGACCTGCATAAGTGTCTAATCCTCCTAACCCCGACCTGGATCTTTTCCCAATTAACCCATTCTGACCTGAGATCAGATTCATACGAGGTTTCCCACTGGACACACACTGGTCTGATCAACCCATTCTGACCTGAGATCAGATTCTAAAAAAATGTCAGTCGTTCTTCGATTTTTCAAAAATAGCAGACCTACAAGCTCGTAGCGCGCCACTCGGTGGCGCGCTATGAGCTTGTAGATCTGCTATTTTTCAATAGCTAAAGCATAACATGATGCTAACACCACAATGGGTTCCCGGTCAGAATGGGTTAAAGTCATCTAAATTTACACAACGTCATCATTATCCAATTCTACTATACTTGTGGGGACATTTTGGCCCTCACAAGTAGTGGTAACAGAAGCGCACACGCGCGTGCGTGCACACGCGTGCGGGAGCGTGCGCGGTACAACAGGGGTGTGATGTGAGGATGAAGGCAGTAATGACGCTACACTCAGACTTTCACGGCCCTGCCGTTCATGACAATCCCATTTTCTGTGTAATTTCATGGTTGTCTTCTTGAATGAGGATATTGGCTGCTCTGAACCGCGAGGTCAGTCCCCGCTCCACCACACTCTCTCTCTCTCTCTCTCTCTCTCTCTCTCTCTCTCTCCACCCACCCTCCCTCTCTGAATTGTTCCGGACCGTGTTTCCCCTCCACTTGATGAAGAGTAATTCATCATTTACACCGCAGAGTTCTGCCACTTTTTTTTTTCCTTTCCCTTTTTGTTGCTTTTTTTCCTCCCTTTATTTTCATCTTCTCTTTTCCCCTTTCTCACTCTCTCTCCCTCTCTACCACTGTGCTCGCTCAACCCCCCCCCCCCCCCCTCCTCTTGTCCACCTTCCATCGCTGCCTCTTTCACTCTCTCCACCGACACACCTTTTCTTCATTTTCGGTTACTTTCCCTCATCTCTCTCTCTCTCTCTCTCTCTCTCTCTCTCTCTCCCTCCTGCTCCAATCCCCCTGTGGTACCTATAAGTTGGAGGTCGGTGAGACAGACAGACAGATAGATTCAATACAGCGCTGAGGCCGGAGGCGGGGGGGGGGGGGGGGATGTTAGGAGGGGTGCGCGGACAGGGGCCAGACGTCCCCGTGAACAGGTTGGGGCCCCCTGGCGGGGCCCCGGCCGCCCTCCTCTCCCCCCCTCCTCCCCTCCTCCGGCCCTGGGCCATGATAGAGTTTGTCACCTCTCGTACCTCAGGAAGTCAAAGCCTGTCAACTCCGGCGTCTCTCTCCTTCCCCGAAGTGGCTTTGGCAGCCGCTGGGGCATGGCAGCTCAAAATTGATTTTTTTTTCTCCCCTCCCTCCCTCCCCACTCCCCCCTCCTCTCCCCCAGCCCTGACCCCCCCCCCCCCCCCCCCCCCCCCCCCCCCACACCCACCTCCTCCTTTTTCCCTTATTTCTGCCTTTACTCGAGATCTGCCAGGTTCCCTTAAGGGAGGAATTTGACAGGCAGCAGAAGCCTTTCGGCCAATCACACGGTCATGCTGTTAAAAAGATATAAATATATATATTACCTCGCTGCCGGGTGTAAACCTTGTGGATGTCCAAAACCCTTAGTTTGCAGGAGATGGAGAAATGGGCCTGTGTTCCTCCAATGGATCCAATTATTTTTGTCACAAGCTCTTGATAATACTCTTCATTGGTTCAATATTTTCTAGTAAAAACCCACAGACACACAGAGCCACTTTCAACATGGCCTGCCTTTTTTGGGAATGGCATTAAAGAGAGGTACATTTACTTAAGTACTGTAGCCTACCAGTTATGTACAATTGTTTGGTTTTTGTACTTGAGTATTTCCAATTTCCAGTACTTTTAATTCTACTCCACTACATCTCGGATACAGATATTGTACTAGATTTTGATTATTAGGCTACAAATCATATACAATACCGTCTTCAGCCCTAAATACATTTTGTCAATGCTTACATCGGCTATTTTCAAATTATTTGTACACATTTGTACACTTGAAATGAGACATGCATGGTGCAGAATGAGTCCTTTTTACTTTTGGTAGGCCTTTTACTCTAAGTACATTCTGGACTTCTACTTGCAATATAAGTATTTAGAGTGTTTCTATATTTAAGTATTGTTACTTTTACAAAAAGAAATAGTAATCTTTCCACCACTGAGAAAAAAAAAGGAAATATGGAGACATGAGGCTTCCGGCTGGCAGCAAAGCTATTTAAAGAGAGAGGGGGGGTGTTAGGGAGGGGGGGGGGGGGGGGCAGGCTGACATTAATGTCTTAATGGTCTTTTCTTTAACACATATTGTTTGGTGATGTTAAGATGATGGAACATTATGAGGTCCACTCGCTTTTAATCATTGTACCCTTCACAAGTTCAACCGTGTGTGTGTGTGTGCGTGTGTGTGTGCGCGCTCGTGCTTGTCAGAATTAAAACATGTACAGTATCATCTAAGTTTTAAGTCTACTAACACACACACACACACACACACACACACACACACACACACACACACACACACACACACACACACACACACACACACACACACACAGTGGGTAACATTGATGGGTAGTCCATGTCCCAATGAGGAAAATAAGTGAAGATACATTGTGCAGCATAGACAGTAGAATCCACCTCATGGTTAATGTTAGTTAGGTGCAGCTGTGTCGTTCTCATCAGTGGCTCTCAATGTGGTAGTTTGAATAATATGTTAATTTTGTCCAATCTCTGTATGGTACGTAGATTATGTTATTACACAATACAACGTAAATGAGGTGGTTGCATTTTGTCTCCCTGCTCTTCTATTGAGAGTGACATTTGGATCGTGTCAAAGGTAATGTCTCGCATGTGAACACATCTGATCTGACACAAATGTTTTAACCCGATGGTGAAGATTTAACGTATCCCCTGAGCAAGCAGGCAACTCAATTATCTCAATGATACAAAAGTGTCTGCACACTCCACATTCATGAATGTTTTCCATGCTGCTTTGGGTCCACCACCAAACCTTGCGGAATCAGTGTTGTTTTTGGCAGCAAATTTCTATTTTAGTTTTAGTCGTTGAATAGTTTTCACTTAGTTTTAGTCACCTGGAATGTTCTAGTGTTTAGTCTAGTTTTAGTCGACTAAATGTCGTACGATTTTAGTCGACTAAATCTACAGTTGATTTAGTCGACTAAAATGTGTTTTGACAGGCCTTGAGGTCGTTGTAATGACATATTTTACACTTTGGTCGCATGCTGAAAATAGCAGATCTACATTATCACAACGCGTCGCAGCGACAACCCAGCATAAAACTGGATCTCTTGTCCACTAGTCCCTTCTTTTTTAGTCTAGTTTTTATTTGTTGACGAAATTGTCAGTATATTTAGTCTTAGTTTTAGTCACCATAGATTAGTTTTTATTTAGTTGTATTTAGTTTTAGTCAGTGAAAAAAGGTCGTCGACGAACATTTTTCGTCTTAGTTTTAGTCGACGAAAACAACACTATACCACTAAGCAGATGATTGGTCCACTAGCTTTAACCAGGGCCCGGTAGGCCAGCATGGACCCAGGCAGGCCTTCGTGGCTACCGTACGGGCCCGGGTGGCCATCCACCCGCCATGCGCCGGTACTTTTAGTCATTTCTGCTGCTCTTGAATGTTGAACTTGTTTCGTTCTATGTTTTTCTCTTTGAAGACTAGACTATATAGGACAACAAGAACAGTCACAACTCACAACATGAGTGAGTTGAAACTAAACTCATACACGCATGCGCACGCACGCATGCAGTACAGTGTTTAAGCAAAATGTACTTAGTTACCTTCCACCACTGCCTGTAAACCCTTTAAAAGTCGGGAATCGGGGAGTGCGAGAATAAAAGAAAATCCAACTTCTTTCATTCCACGACAACAAGACTGTCTGTTCTTTCAAAGCACCAAATTAACGAGTTGTGAAGAGAGAACGAGAGAAAAAAGTTAAGTGGTCGGGGGAGGTGTGTGTGTGTGTGTATGTACATGAGTGCGTGCGTGTGTGGGTGGCATCTCTGGTTCTGCGGAACGCGTTCTGAAGGATCTGTAATTTTCAAAGTGCTCTGCATTTAAATGTCCCTTTTTATTGGCGAACAGCCTTAAGACGCTCTTTTCTAAAGCGCTGCCTGCCCGCCGTAATTAGACGTGAGCGAGACAGCTGTCTGACTGGCTGAAACACGCAGCCATTAGAGGAAAGAAGAGGTCAATTCTCTCACAGAACGGCTACTGTTCCCCCCGATTGTCATTAATTTGCCACTTCAAAGCAAGCGCGAGCGCGTGAACACACACGCACACAAACACACACTCGCGCTGACAAGTGGAATAAGTTACACTTATCTCTGATACCGCGGCCCATTACGGCACACTTCAAACTTTCTCAAGACCCGATAATAGTTTCCGTTCGTTAAAACGCTGTAATCCGGAACACTATTTTAATGAGTAAAATGTAATTTTTAACCAATCTGCAATGGTAGCGGATGCTGGAGGTGGTTGTACTTAGGGCGATATAGGACTTCGAAGCAACATCACAATTATTTCAAACTGTTGCCTCTGTTGTTTAAATAAACAAGTAGCCTCTGTAAAAAGTATAGCTGATCTACAAACTCACAACGCATCGCAATGCGACCGCGCTGTTAGCTTGTACATCGTCTAGTTTCACTTTCGCTTTTCGATACGTTTGCGGTTAATTGCCCAGCCAGCCCTAAATAGTAACACCTTGTGTGGACAGATTGACTACAGTGATTGGTCTGTTTGAATCGGCAGGGGCGGGGCTTCCGTTGTATATACAAGGCACATCAGGCAGGCGTTTCCTGGGGCCTCATACACACACGTCAAACACATGTCCTGTGTTCTGTCTGTGTTTGATGGCTGCCTCAATGCTTTTCCAATGGGAGTCACATGGTTTGACCAAACATTTGTGTTTGATGGGGGGAGGGGGGCAGCAATCGAACACAAATGTTTGGTCAAGCCATGTGACTATCATTGGAAAAGCATTGAGGCGCCCATCAAACACAGACATGCCTTCTGTACGTGTGTATGAGGCCTGAGAGTGATTGGAGCCTGCCACGGTGGGGGTGGGGGTGGGGGGGGGGGGGGGGGGGTTGCTGGCACTCTGTCTCTCCAGCAACTTTTATTTTCCTCTTCTGCCTCTCCGATTGATTTGTCGACTTGCGTTGCACCGGTGCTGATGTCCCCCAACGTTTCAATTTGGCCAAACTCTCTTCTCTCCGGATGAACACATTTGAAATGGGATCAAAGAGCTTCATGGCGTCCTCATCAAAAGAAGTGAAACTTTTTAGCACGTTCCTCTTCCACCTTGGTCTCAGTCTCTCCTCCCTTTACCTCGCCGCTTTCATCTGCCAGCTTCTTCTTTTTTTCCCCTCCCTGCACCGTTGGAAGGTAAATATGTGTGAAATGAAGACATGTGTTTTCCCTTCATTTTGTCACATCATTTCTCCCCCACTTCCCTGATTAACATTCTGTTTTAAAAAAAATTGGCAACATTGCGGGCCCTTGTGCATTATTTTTTTGCCTGAGCTGCCAACCCAGTGATGGAAAGTAACTAACGCATACTGTACAGTACATATATTTACACATGGTACTGTACTTAGGTCCCACACAGGTTTACGGTACTTTTTCTTCGCCTGCGTATGTCCATTTGTCAATGCTTAATGCTACCATGCACTCCACTACATCTCAGAGGCTAATATTGTACTTTCTTCCTCAATATTTGAAAACCTCATTAATTACAAGTCACTCTTTTAGATTTAGATTATAAATACAAAACATACCAATTAAGGCCTACTTTATAGTTCATCCATAGTACCCCGCTTTTAAGTCTATTTTCCTGCCAATATACTGTTGTACTTTTCATTATAACGAAGTAGTTCAACATTGTGTCATTTAAGTAAAACAATTGAGTATACCTCTTCCACCACTACCACAGCCACCTGGGAACCCATGGTGCTCCACAGTACATCTGACATCCATTGCACCTATCAGGAGTGATAGACAGTACATCTGACATCCATTGCACCTATCAGGAGTGATTGTCGACAGTACATCTGACATCCATTGCACCTATCAGGAGTGATTGTCGACAGTACATCTGACATCCATTGCACCTATCAGGAGTGATTGTCGACAGTACATCTGACATCCATTGCACCTATCAGGAGTGATTGTCGACAGTACATCTGACATCCATTGCACCTACGTATCAGGAGTGATTGTCGACAGTACATCTGACATCCATTGCACCTATCAGGAGTGATTGTCGACAGTACATCTGACATCCATTGCACCTATCAGGAGTGATTGACAGTACATCTGACATCCATTGCACCTATCAGGAGTGATTGACAGTACATCTGACATCCTTTGCACCTATCAGGAGTGATTGACAGTACATCTGACATCCATTGCACCTATCAGGAGTGATTGACAGTACATCTGACATCCTTTGCACCTATCAGGAGTGATTGACAGTACATCTGACATCCTTTGCACCTATCAGGAGTGATTGCCCGGTATATATTTGTTCTGGAGCGTGACGCTCGCTCGGGTTCCTCGTTTAATTTCCTGATATTTATTGTTCCCTGTTAGACAAGTGGAAGTTATTTGAGGCATATAATTATGTCAAGCAAAGGCTTGAATCTACTTAACCCCTTTAAGACTCCAGCCGGATTCTACAAATCATCTCTGTCGGGTGAAAGCCTCATTATGTCCAAAAGTATTACTTTTCGGGATACAAATTCAAAAACGGCAAAAGCAACTTTTTGTTTTTTCCCCGATAGTAATGCCCTACTACAGCGACTACAGCGTCACACAAAAGTATCAAAATGCAGAAAGGAGAAATGCCTTAACCCATTCTGACCTGAGATCAGATTCATACGAGGTTTCCACGGGACACACACTGGTCTGATTAACCCATTCTGACCTGAGATCAGATTCTAAAAATGTCAGTCGTTCTTCGAATTTTTCAAAAATAGCTAAAGCATAACATGATGCCAACACCAAAATGGGTGCCCGGTCAGAATGGGTTAAGATGATAATTTAAAGCAGCGACACAACGATTCCGTCTCGCCAGCAAAGAGTCAGGTATAATCCTCCCGACAAAACATAATCACCGCGCTCGTTTGCAGGATATTTTGGAAGCTGTTCCAAGGATACTCCTGTCCAATTAACACGTTCAGACTCCATTAGGCACACTATACAGGCTAGGAAAATGTTGGTTGTTGAAATGCTTAGATGGGTGTATTGTTGTGATTAACATTACTTGTCAATGTTGCATTTCCCAGACCAGACATGTATCACAATCAAACACTGTGAAATGTAGAATGGAAGGTTTTTTTTAAAGGACAACTTTAGTTTTTTTCAACCGAGGTTCATATTCTAGGTTGTCATTAGATCAAGTAAAAGTTGGGTGGTGTTTTTTCTTCATGTACTGCTTTCTTTAGTTTTAGCGATTTCCGCGATTTTTGGACAGGGGGGCGGGGGCATTCGAACAGGGGGCTAAATATGTATTAGTTTACTAAATTTCACGGCGATTTCTTTATTATTATTTACGATAACCCTCCTACACCCTATGAAACTATATATGACCAATATCACGGGGTCTTTTCTTGTGAAAGGGGAGGTGACAAACTGACGCGTTGAACTGCGACAAGACAACATGGCAGCCTCCAGCAGCATTGAATAACAAGACAGAGCTACACCACACGTAAACAGTTTTTGTATATAATATTACCATCGACATGGCATGCGCTCCTAAAAGACAATATCGATACTAGTTCGGATGACGAATACATTCACTTATGACGGTCGTCTGTATTTGTTCGAGTGTTCAAGTCTTCTTTATCGAAGTGAGCACCACAAACCCTCAAATCTTTAGCGCGCAGCTGTACTTCTGAACATTCTACGTCCATTTGTAGATTTACGAGCCATAGTTTGAGAATTGGCAGAGATTTCAATGGAAGTCTGTGGAAGCTGAGCGTGTCAAACGGGCTCATTATATTACCACAATTTGGATAAGCGCAACGACGAACCATGACTTTATCTGGTGAAAAACATGAAACGCCAAAAAGTAACTGAACGCAGTATTACTAAACATCAAACAGTTCAAACTAATAAACTACCAATTGTTTTCCGTGTCTGTGTAATCTGTGTAGCTGTAGCATAATACTGTCTGGTCTGAACGAACGTGCTGCTGGAGGCTGCCATGTTGTCTTGTCGCAGTTCAACGCGTCAGTTTGTCACCTCCCCTTTCACAAGAAAAGACCCCGTGATATTGGTCATATATAGTTTCATAGGGTGTAGGAGGGTTATCGTAAATAATAATAAAGAAATCGCCGTGAAATTTAGTAAACTAATACATATTTAGCCCCCTGTTCGAATGCCCCCGCCCCCCTGTCCAAAAATCGCGGAAATCGCTAAAACTAAAGAAAGCAGTACATGAAGAAAAAACACCACCCAACTTTTACTTGATCTAATGACAACCTAGAATATGAACCTCGGTTGAAAAAAACTAAAGTTGTCCTTTAAAATGGCATCAGTAATTGATAAACGGTGATAATAATGGCAACATGGATCAAATCACGAAAAGCCGAAGCCTGTTTCCATTGAGGTCCACTGAATATACTGCTATAGGTCACCCACTCACTGTCTGTGATCATATCTACATTTCGTTGTCAATTCTCCTGCTTTCAACCGTTTTACGCGAGCAGGTGTCAGTTCACGCAATATCTCATTTTGGAACCAGGCTCGTCAAAAAATGTCCGTCCTTGAAAAGGGGGCGATGGGGGGGGGGGGGGGGGGGGGGGATTTGATCACTATACCTCTGCTGCATTTGATTAAAACAAATCACACGTCATTATTCTCAGTTTGGAAGCCAATTTCTCTCTCTCTCTCTCTCTCTCTCTCTCTCTCTCTCTCTATCTATCTCTCTCGCTCATCTTTGTGTCATCCCTGAGAGAGCTTACCTCCAGATCTGTCAAGTCCGCGGCGGCGGCGCGTACCTTGGCAGGCGGAGTGGCAAAACATATGGCGGAGCTAAGTGTCCATTATCAGTCATTCCTCGTACATCACACACACACACGTAGTTGTTAAAAACCCACGTATTCATCACTGGCATAGTAGCACTTGTTTTTTTTTTCAGTTATTCATTCCAATCTGTACACCGTTAAATAATGACAGATGAGACGTCCACCTAAGGCTTCACTGAAGCAGAAATATCACCCAGCTCAAAATGAGTTCCAGATAGGCTCTGCCAATATAGCTGCCTTTCACTAATTGACTTTCAGACGCTCGGAAACTGTTTGTAGCTCGCGTGCAACTCGTGCGTTTAATCCCCCTCGGTGCGTTTGGTTGACCTGCTTGTGTTTGTTGTGGTGAATAGAAATGTCTTTCATTGCCTATATAGCTTTGATTTGCATACAGTACTTATGTTTATTATATCATTTAAAAGAAAAATAGACAAAAATGCCACAATAAATCTCAGAATTATGCCACAAACGGGTGCAGTACTTAGTTCAAACCCTAACCTAACCATAACCGCAAGCGCTGCTCCGTCAGAAATTACGTGCGGATCCCCCACAAACAAATGCAACAAATTCCTCGAAAAAGGCCATACAGTATAAGGCCACATGGTATTTGGAGATAACATTTTAGATCCTGGAAAATAAAATACATTTAGGATCCCAGAAATATATTTCCACAAATGTATTTGAGATATCACATGTAGTTACGTTTTTCCTTCCATACAGGATGTTTAGAAATATATATTTTACCGGCTCTCGGACGCCACAGTGGTAAAAGTATAGCTGTCCACCTTTTGTCGAGTGTCTATACGAACACAATTTGTCCGTGTGTGGGGGAGGGGAGCCGGGGCGGAGGGTGTATATTTGTCATGGCAGGTACTTCTACCAGCTTGGGCGGCACTTGTCAGCAGGGTATGTTTGTTGGGAGGAGTAGGACGGAGGCTTTCATACATACAGCCAGTAGGATACAACGGCAGTGACGACACACATGAATGGGTGTTCTTCTTGCCCATACCCTAGGTGGGGTTGGCAAATGGGCCTTTCTTTGTGGAGTTTCCTCCCCGTGTCCCCTATGGTACCCTCACAAAAAACATGCAGTAATCCAGCCGGGGCGCCTGATGGAGGGGAAAGGAACTGGTTGGAATAACGTGTTCCTTCCACACTCTACGTCCAACCATGGGAAACTCCCCCCCCCCTGTCAGGCCTGCTCAATCCTCAATCCTTCAATGCATTGAAGCACGATCTCAGTTCGGAGCATGGAACATATTGTGCACTACAGTCATTGTTTTGAGTCACTTTCAAGACTCTCAATTTGCCATTGACATGTCAAACATATAGCATTGCTCTCACTTTGAGAAGCTTTATGTTACAGACAATCGAATTAAAGCCCAACACACACTGTCTGCGCGTCATTGCCGCACAGCAACACCCACAGGACGTGGCGCGCTAGTGCAGACCTGCCAGCCACGCCCCACGTTTTACCCGGATGGAGGCCGTGCGGCAACGCCTGGAAAATAGAACAGCGGCGCATCGGAGCGCCAGGCGAGGCGTGAACGCGCGCCTGGCGCCGCCGGTGTGGGATAAGGTTCATTGAAAATAACGGAGGCGGAGGCTGTTTTGACGCGCGGCGTTCACAGACGGTGTGTGTTGGGCTTAAGTCAACTGAGCAGATGTTTAAAATCACAGTGGGTTCGCATGATCACACATCACATATACACAGCGTTGTGAGCTTGTAGATCTAATATTTTCATTAGTTTTGTATTCTTAAAAATATATCACACATTTACAATTTAGGCAATGCAGAGCGATTTACAGTAAGCAAGAAGAAAAAATATGGGAATACATCATATACTTGTACATAAAAAAAATTACATTTTGCCTATAATGACATGCCTCAAAAATAGGGATAGATTATTAATTGTTTCGTTAAATGAGTGATTATCAATATTTGTAAATCGACTGAATTAATTACTTTTTATTTTATTTAGGGTTTTACAGACACATAATCAAACAAACAGAAACAACAACAACAACATAGTACAAAGTGAATTAATTACTTTACAGAAAACATGAACATAAATTGAAAATGTTGTGACCAAGCTCTTGACATATCTTAACTAAATTCAAAAATGAAAAGCCACCAGATTCTGACGTTACAGCGGGCTACTCTGCTGCCACGCGGCATGCTAATGAGCGCATGCATTAGCACACGTACGTCACACTAATGAGCAGCATGTATGGCGTCGCTTGTCGAGCGGAAACCTTGTATGTCCAAAACTGTTAATCCAAAATCAAGTTGAGCTTGTAGATCGGCTATATTGTCTTCCTGCTATACTTTTGTGTGACAACACGGCCATAGCCACCTGCCCAAATGTGATGACGTCATCACATTTGTGATGACCTCATCACATTTGTGAAGACCACATTTGTGGCCGTTTTTTAGCCCAAGGAGTGTTTTTCGTGCAAAACGAATGCTTAGAGTGATTCAAACCTCCTAGTTTCACACGGCACATGCTACTTAATGACATAATGACATTTGGAAAAGTTTGCCGGGGTGGTGAATGGTATGGTCCCATATAATTGGCAATAACTGGCAATAAGATACTGAATTGGAAGACCAAAATATAAACTAGAGAGACATGTAGGAATACAAAAATATGAAAAGGTTAACGGTCACCTTAGGTGGTACCAATTCATGAAAATATCAGTGTTGGCGCCATACATTTGAAGGTGTGAGAACGCCTGATTTAGAAGGCATTTGTGTAGAATCGGCCTCCGGTCCTTAATGTGTCTTAGTGGGTTAATAAAGATCAAATTGGACAGTTTGCATGGGTCAAACGGATCATATACGCACAAAAAAGAAAGGGGAAGATTGTTCATTTGGAGATACAAGGTTTCCGCCAGTACCATATCCGCCGACGGTGCTGATGAGCTTCACCTGTCGCTGTGCGCACGTCGCCACTGGCAACGAGGTACTGTACAGCAATGTATGCGGGACTTAATTAGTCCTAATTATATACAACTAATTTACTCAGCCTGCATTAAATAAACATAGATGTGTAATTAGAATATTATGTTTCAACTTGTAGGAGGGCGTGTGTGCGTGCGTGCGTGTGTGTGACACACACACACATGCACGCACTCACACACACACACACACACACACGCACACACACACATGCACAGGACAGGAGTGCCTGTTATCGGCATGAATACCTAAGTAACAGATATGGCCCGTGGCACAACGGTAAGGCTTGTTATCTATTTGCATA
>NC_137885.1:9908673-9972254 GCF_963924005.1 Protomyctophum bolini
AACGTCCACCACAACATTAACTTTCGGGTTTACTAGTTTGTTGATTCTCAAACATTTTCATGTCAAGGACCCCCAAATGAAAAATGTATCTTGCCGCGGACCCCCCACCTGTTCCATGCAGGGGACCCCCATACATACAAGAATTGTGACCAGATTTGACTGAGAGCCGTCCATCGTGCAAGCCTTTTCACCAGAAGAGAAACTGAATTAATTTATATTTTATCCAAAATAAGTTAATAGCACAGGCAGACTCTTCACATAATACTGAGCATGCCTATTAGAGCTGAAATCGACATGTTTTCTCAACTCGCTGTTTTCTGCAAGACATTACTCTTTAAGCCACAAATGTCCAAAACTGGTGGGTCAAACTGAACAACCAATATGTCAATTTGAAGCTATATGATTCCCTGCATGCTTTCATATGACAAAATTCAAAGAAATCCAATGGCAGTCCCTCTGTCAAATTTGGCCACATTTTGTGTTCCAAACTTTCCACATTATATATTATATATCGTGAGTTTGCACACACTGTAGTGCGTGCATGTGCACATCACCCCAAATCACTGAATGCTCCTTTAACAAACAGTGAAAATAAGTCGTTTATTCACCAATTAGCAGAAGTATAGCAGATCGCGACGCGTTTCGACCTTGTGGGATCTGCTGCTTTTGAGCGATGCTGTTGTGTGATCAAGTATAGGGCGTATACATTTATGAAAATAGAAAAGAAAAAAAAAAAGAAACACAAAAAGTCCGAATACGGACATGAGAGGTTTCATGCCCCGAAAGCAACGATTTGCCTGGTGGTGTGTGTGTGTGTGTGTGTGTGTGTGTGTGGAGGGGGTTGGGGGGGGGGGGTCCTCGCCGTCTGACCCAGACGTGCGGCGTGTAAATATTTGAAGCCCAGCGGTGGACATACTGTAGGTGGCCGAGGTCGGGCCGAACGTCTGCATGGTCTTGTTGACACAGCAGCTGTTGTTACAGTTGGGAAGGAAACCATGAAGGTACAGTATGAACAGGACAGAACACAGAAGGTATATGAGAGAAGACAACCCCCCCCCCCCCCCCCCAGAACCCCAGAGACTATAAACTGAACAATAACACTGAGATGAAATGGGGAGAACACGCGCGCACACACCTGTGTCACTAAAAACACAGTGTGAGTCTGATTACACGTTGTGCTGTGTGTTTTTTTTTTTTCCTTCACATTTTTAAAGGTGTCCATGACATGCTGTTTTTCAAACTTAAAGTCTTTATCGTGGTCCTTTAAAAGGTTTTTTTTTTTAACGGAACACAACACTCAATGCAATGATAAAAATATACCTATTTTTGCCTGCGGGTGTTATACTGTTGAGGGATGCATCAATATTAGTATATGGATATACAGTATGTCAACCTGTTCTGACATTCCATTATGTTGAGAGGACTTATATAGGGCTTTAGTCCTACTCCTCCTCCCAGCCAACACTCCCCACTGACAGGTGGTTATACCCCCTTAGAAAGCACCAGTGTCTATTTCAAACAAAGTGTATTTTGACTGGGGGGGGGGGGGGTCATATTTTGACAGGAGGAATTGCCTGTCATAATTTGACCCCCAGTATTAGGATGTATTAGGATGTTGATATTCATTCATCAGCTAACACTCCCCACTCACAGGTAGTACCCCCCCCCCCCCCTTTTGATTTACATCAAAAGGGCATGTGAGCTCAAACCCACAATTCAAACCCTGTACACTCAAGACATGCTCCATATATATGGCCAGTGCACGCGACCTCGCCCTCAGGCGTCTTAACTGGTAATTAGTAACTCAGCGTTGTTGGGAACAGTACTCGTTCCTGTGGCTCCAGAACTATGGAATGAGCTTCGCATTGCAATCAGAACTGCAGACTCACTCCCAAGCCTCCGCTGTATTCTGAAAACTCACCGCTTCAGACTCCACCTTAGCCGACTATAAAGTACTGTAAATCGCTCTGGATTAAGATCCCGCTAAAATGCCTGAATTGTAAATTGGGTAAAGTAACAATATTACAGTAATATATTACTACGTAATAATGTTACTGCCAAAAACTGCTCGTGTTAAAGGGCAATATATTTTCAATAAGCGGCTAATGTTCAGGTATACAGGCGGGAATTCCAGACGGTTGTATAGCGACAAGCAGGCGAGATTGCGTGAAATAGTCGTGCCCCGTGCTCGTCTCAATCGCTCAATTGTGCTGAACTTTGTCCTACAGGTACTGTAGAAGCGCATCTGTTCACGTGAGGAGTGCAGCGAGACCCTAGTGGATCCCAGGCAGCGAGACCCTGGTGGATCCTACAGCCAACAGGCAGCGAGACCCTGGTGGATCCCAGGCAACAGGCAGCGAGACCCTGGTGGATCCTACAGCCAACAGGCAGGCGGTACGTCTCTCCCTGTGTGAAGCCCTCTATGGAGTTGTGAGTACACTGTCATGTTTGATTGGAGTTTATTACAGCCAGCGTGTGCATTGTTTCCCTGCAGCTCAACGCGCACACACACACACGCACACACACACACACACACACACACACACACACACACACACACACACACACACACACACACACACAGGTAATGTGCTGCTAATCACTGACGATCCCTCCATCTGCTCGTTTTGGAGGCCGCGTGTGTGTGTGTGTGTGTGTGTGTGTGTGTGTGTGGGGGGGGGGGGGGCATAGCGGTGGTTGAGAGGTGTGGTGCCCTCATTTCAAATCCATCTTCACCAGGTGCTGATGAGAAGCTAGAGGGGGTGTGTGCAGTGTGTATGTTTGTGTGTGTCTCACACATGCAGAGGTGGGGGCCCGTTTAATTTACCCGTGTGTGTGTGTGTGTGTGCGCGCGTGTGCGTGCGTTCACGCTCAGAGGGCCCAGGTTGCGTGGGTGCTTGTAGCGACTAATGGGTGCACAGCCCAGCTGGCGTGCGGGATTGGCTCCACGCCGCAGCGATTCATCGCCGCTCTTTGGCCGGGGACCAAACAACCCTGGTATGAACACACGCTACCGCCTGTATACCACTCAGGTGTCTGCTCCGGAGCACAACGAGCCCCCCCCGTGACCACCGCAAACAACCCCATTGTTATAACGCATTCAGTGGGGGGAGTTTTCAATCGTCAAACTAAAGTTTTTCCACTAACCTATCACCTGTTTGTTAACGTATACGTATGGTCCGTGAAAGTCTGCCTTTAAAATAGTCCCGTCGCTTGTCATAGTGTCCGCGAATATTCCACCGCCGCCATCCGAAACGAGGAAGGAGAACGAAGCGACACGGAGGCTGCCATGATCCCCCCCATAGACATTGCATTGGGACTATAGTTTACCGAGACGCCCTGAGAAGCCAGCGTCGGTTTTCTTTTCTTTTCTTTTCCTCTGTGATCCAAACGTGTGACGTATGAATTACGTCACACGTAATTCCGATGAAATGTCGGAAGTGTCCGATGAAAACCTTGTGTATGTCTTAAAAGTTATCAAAAATGGCAGATAAAACAAAAGTGTAGTCTTTGTCTTATAGTTGTCCTATACTGTCTGTCTCTCCTATGCTGCCTGTGTTGTGCTAGTGCAGATCTGCTACTTTCGCAGTTACTATACAGTTACTGGATGGTCCATATGGACTGAATGGGTTAATTCGACCACATGAACCCCCACCACAGTGGCTCTCAATTGTTAAAATGAATTTGGAGCCGTGGTGACCCCCATCTGAGAATACAATGTTCCGCCCCTGACCCCAATACAATATTTGTCTAAACCGTGCACACGCTTGTAGATCTGCTATTTTCAACAAAGCGTTTCCAGGTCGTCTGGATTTGGTGTAGAGATAAGCACTGGAAGACACTAGCACAACACAGGCAGCATAGGAGAGACAGACAGTATAGGACAACTATAAGACAAAGACTGTCTATAGGACAGACATTAGGAATGCTGAGGGTGAGAGAGATTACGTGTAGGAGAGACAGAAAGGACAGCTGTATGGAGACGGTATAGGAAAGCTGAGAAGGACACTATAGGATAGCCTGACAGCGTGTCGTGGGTTCGATTCCCGATCCCGACTACCTGTGCTGCGCGTCAATGCCCATTTCCCGTCATCCTACTGTTGGAGAGACAGGCAGTAAGACAGCTGAGAGACAGACAGAGTAGGAGAGACAGACAGTGAGTCAGCTGAGAGACAGACAGCGTTGGAGAGACAGACAGTAAGTCAGCTGAGAGACAGACGGCGTTGGAGAGACAGACAGTGAGTCAGCTGAGAGACAGACAGAGTAGGAGAGACAGACAGTAAGTCAGCTGAGAGACAGACAGAGTAGGAGAGACAGGCAGTAAGTCAGCTGAGAGACAGACAGAGTAGGAGAGACAGACAGTAAGTCAGCTGAGAGACAGACGGCGTTGGAGAGACAGACAGTGAGTCAGCTGAGAGACAGACGGCTTTGGAGAGACAGACAGTGAGTCAGCTGAGAGACAGACAGCGTTGGAGAGACAGACAGTGAGTCAGCTGAGAGACAGACAGCGTTGGAGAGACAGACGGTATCTCGTGTCTATCTGAGGGTTAGTCTGGGTCTTAACCACTCAACCGTCAATGAACACAATCGCTTGTCATTCAAGGTGATTGGCCCGATCAATGGAGGGGTCAGTGTGTGTGTGTGTGTGTGTGTGTGTGTGTGTACTGTGTGTGTGTGTGTGTTGTGTCTCTGTCTAGCCAGTGTGACTGTTTGTGCGTGGTAATTCTCCATGCTTTGTAATTACACCTCTTTAATTGATAACGCGGAAAAAGCACCATTGATTTGTGTGTCGGCAGAGCGCGCTCCACCCCGGACCCTAATTACCTCTCAGTTCTGCTATGTCAGGTTCACTTTCACCGCGCGCACACACACACACACACACACACACACACACACACACACACACACACACACACACACACACACACACACACACAAGCCCTCGAATAACACATTCAACAAACACAGAACATAAACAACAGTAAACAAAGGATGTTCAGAGATACTGTAGCAGCTCTCTCTCTCTCTCTCTCTCTCTCTCTCCTCCCCCCAAGAGTGTAGTATAACACTATAACGTTGTCCCTTTACACCGAACATGTTCGACAAAACAATAGCAGATCTACAAGCTCGCAAAGCATTGCGTTGCTCCGTGTTGTATAAGCCTAAAGATCAGCTGTTTGCGCCAAATGTTTCGCCCACAGAATAGAGACGTTAGGGTTCATCTGGGAACCATCGTTAAAGTGACTCTGTGTAGGTTTCCAGTGTCCCATATATAGCTTTGCTTGATTCTGCTTCAAATCTGCAGCCGAGACAATCACACAGCAGAATTCACCGGGACAGGACAGAAGTACGTATAGGGGCCGAGTGGCAGTAGATGTAGGCCAAAGGTGTAGTAGGCGGGGCTAAGATGTAGTAGGTGGGGCTAAGATGTAGTAGGTGGGGCTAAGAGGGTGTACAGTACTGTAGGTGGGATATGTTCTAATTGGCTATATGCACTTACACACACACACACACACACACACACACACCCCCACACACCATTTTCGGTTACCGCTTATCCTAATGAAGGCTCTGTTCCATTCATGGTCAAACAGAGTCAGGGTGCTGCTGTTGTGTGGCAGTGTGGCCCCAAAGTGTGGCCCCAAAGTGTCCTTGAGTGTGTTCCAAATGCCCCCGTGCTAGTGTGTAACACTTACGGGGTCTATTTGTACACTCTCAGAGTTATGGGGGTCCTTGAAATTAAAATGTTCGAGAGAACCACTCCACATGAAATGGAACAAAGCCTTAATTTGTATCATTGGTAACACCTTTGAAGGAAGTATAGGGAAGCACCCCGGAAGTCTTATTGGGTGTGCATAGACCCCATTCTAGTGAATATAATACCCAGCATTTTTTTCCCCTATATTCTGAATTCCCATAGACTTTCTTTTATATTGCGTTCCAAACAATAAACTACTGACTGTGAGAAATTGCTAATATTAATGCTGCCGAAATGAGTTAATTTTTTGCTAGAAACAGACTGTATCACATGTCACACGTATCACATAATGGCCCTGTATCGTAAACGTTACAGGGCCACTCCCCCAACAATATCATATTCTCCATAGAGGAAAATTACTTCCTGGAACCAGGGGATGAGCGAGTGACATCAGGACATCTTTGCTCTATTCCATTCATTATGGTCTGTTGTGTTGTTTTATATTTTTAATACTTGTCACCACTATAGGCACCATCCTAATTATTAATTGGGTAAAGCAGCTGGAAAAAGTTGACCATCGTACACATTTTAAATCTGAGAACGCACCACACTATACGATTTCTCCCCTGTGTGTGTCTGCGTGCATCTGAATGCATGTATGAATCTCTTTTTGCATGTAAAAATGTGTTTGAGTGCTTGTCGTGCGTGTGTGTGTGTGTGTGTGTGTGTGTGTGTGTGTGTGTGTGACAGAGAGAGTATGCTAATGGAGAGATCCTTCCTCATTGCGACGCAAATGCGACGAGGCTTTAAGGAGCTATTAATGTCTTTTTAATTAGATTTTAATTGCATTACCTGATCTTAACGAAGCTCCGGAGAGACATGAATAACACTTTAATTTTCCCGGCTGTATTTTTTTTTTTGCTGCGTTGCCATCGTGTGTCATTTGTAACAGTGTAAAGTACATTAAGAGTGCAGTTAACACAATCCTACGATATGTTTAGAAGGCCTGTCGAACAAGCTGCTGCTGCAGTCCTCTGCGGACTGTTTAAACACGCTGCAAAATAATATACGCTAACTGCTAAGTGTGTGTGTGTGTGTGTGTGTGTGTGTGTGTGAGGCACACTCAGCCTCTAGAGGGGGCTCTCTACACTTCTCTCCTTTCCTTTCATCGTCGTCCTCCTCCTCCGAGAGAGACTTTAGTTATGGGCATTGATTTGAATAAAGCCTTGTTTTCATTAAAAACGCTATCTGGGACAATGTTCTGTTTACTTGGAGGCAGACTTTTTCTCACTTCCGGTTCATTTCCTGTTTACTCTGTCACCTCATCATAGCAACCCAGAGCTATTCATACGGTGGTGAAAAGTGTGATCTTTCTTTCTTTCTTTCTTTCGTGTCCTTTGCACACCATACTAGACTACAGTGAGGTATCCTCCGGACATGTTTTTGTAATGTTTGTTTGTTTGTAGCTTTCGCCTTTATTTTATATTGTATATAGAGGGACAAGACAGGCTGAAATGGGGAGAGAGATGGGGGTGACATGCAGTGAAGGCCGTCGGGATCGGGAGTCGAACCCGCGGCACACTGCCAGACTGGATTACCAGCCAGTGTGCCTGGACCACTGAGCCACGGCCCAGGACATCCACCTGACATTTAATACACTATCATGACTGGCATTCGGAGGACTGCCTGTGTGCATGCGTGTGCTGTGTGCGTGCTATGCGTGTGTGTGCGCGCGAGCGTGCATGTGTGTATCTGCGCACGCTTGAGTTGAGAGTACTGTGGAGGATGTTGTAAACGGAATGAAATAGAACCCACACACACCCCTCGAAGCTGTTAATAGAATGATCAATCTTGCTTTTTTGCAAAGTCTACAGGATTAATTATTAAGGCTAAAGTGAACGCCGGCAGTTTAAGCTAGCACGTTGCATGTCAACATTATCTAACATCCCGACACACGCATGCACACGCGCACACACACACACACACACACACACACGCGCGCAGCGCGCGCCGGGAGTCACTGGACCGGAATACCCTGATGTGAATCGATTATGCATTATCTCGTACGCTTATCTAGTGACACAAAAAACGTCCCCTCCCACCTCTGCCACCTTTGCTGTATAGCCTCACTTCCTGTCAAACCGACCCTACCCCCCCCCCCCCCCGCAACCCCCCCACCCCCACCCCTTTAATTTCATAAAACTCGTGTCTCTTCACTTCATCAGTCACACATGTACAGTAGGCCTACAGTGGCATGCAGAAAGTATAAACTAAGACCCGTTTATTGTACTTATTGAGGTGCTTTTAGTGTATTTACATATTTGTATCACTATACTCGACTATACAGTATTCTATGAAAACATAAATATCGGATCGGGAAACATCGGTGTCGGCCGACGCTCCAAATAAACTGATAAGAATCGGACCGGGAGCAAAGACACCGGGACATCCCTGTAGTAATAAGTACATGTAGTCGAGTAGAAGCAATGAAGCATTGAAAATGGTAAAATATACCATTGGATTAAGTAAAGGTATACCTCCAAATTTGTATTCTAGTAAATGCACTTAGTTACTTTCCACCATTGTTCATTTCCATAAAACACTATCTCCTCAGTTTGTCAGACGCACACACACACGCGCGCGCACACGCACACGCACACACACACACACACACACACACACACACACCGTGTGATAGCGCGGCAGAGAGCAGGAGAGGGGAGAGGGATTTAAGCTCTATCTAGTTATACACCAGTGATAAACTCTTATCTCGCCCGTGTTCTTCCCCTCAAGCATTCTGGGAACACGTTGACCTGTTTTTTTTTTTTTTTCTCCTTCTTAATTCTCTTTCTCCCTTCCCCTCCCTCCCCTCCGTCTTCCACTCTGTATACCTCAGTGATTTAATCACGTAAGCGTGGCGAATCGGAAGCTCCTCTCTGTAATTTAGTAAATCCTCTCCTTCCGCTGGGTGCCTTTTGAAGTGTCTGCCTCATGCCGTCGCTGACAGAGTTGTTAAGGTGGCTGCCTGCCTGCCCTGCAACCATCGATTGTTTCCGTCAGTGGTTATTCTGGCAATTACCTTTTCGATTAATCAAATAATCGAGATGCAGAGGTGTTGTTGTTGTTGTTGTTTGGAGGGGTGTGGGGGGGGGGGATCATTTATCCTCATGGTTTGTTTATGTATGTTAGAAGATTTCAACAAATTGAAGTGAAAACAATTCTATTTTTTTTTTTCTTTTTAATTTTGAAATCCGCTACATGGATTAGTCTGATTACGCCATTCTGGTGCTTCGTCGTGCAACATGCATGCAAATTACAGACAATATCTGATTTACTGTACAAGCTCATAACAAGGCCCCAAGCTTAAAAACGCTTCCCATGTTACTGTTATAAACTAAAGAAACAAAATCCCCCAAAATTAGGTAACAATTAGAGCTCCGGCCACGTAGAGGTCCAAACCTCTAGTTTTAAAATGTCCCCCAAAATCACGTAACTATTGATTAATTATAATTTGATTCATTGATTCATTGATTGAATGTAAACAGCATGGAGGTCCAGACATTTTTAATGGATAGCACTGCCCTGGGGACTTGTTTCCATTGTGGTCCTATTGTGGTCCTATATGCATTCAATTCATCAACATCAATTACAGATTAACATCAATTACAGATGTACAGTTTGATAAACTGTTGACGTGGAAGAAAAGTGAACACAGACTCGGGTGTTTAAGACTTTGACCACTTGTGCACATAGTACCTATAAGGAACTAGTTCCATGCAAGCATACCACACACACACACACACACACACACACACACACACGTGCACGTTTGTGAGTGCATGTCATGTGCATTGCTGCATGCGGCATTAGTAAAACCTGTTCATGGTGTGTGGTGTACTGTACATGTGTGTGTGTGTGTGTGTGTGTGTGTGTGTGTGTGTGTGTGTGTGTGTGCATGTGCTGACAGACTGCTTCCATGCGTACAGGTAAACCTCGGGCAGCTGTGGTGTCCTCCGCTCTGCAGAACTGTATAGGTTTATACTGAGTAAACACACCACTTCCTGTTCGTTTAGAGCGATGTAAACGCACCGCAGGGCCATGCAACACTGTCCCCAACCTCACATTATACACGTCTGGTCATTCCCGTGTGTGTGTGTGTGTGTGCGCGTGTGTGTGTGTGCGTGTGTCAGGCACTCCCATAAAGTAGTGGAGGGAAGTGGTGATGGTACGTTTGCTCAAATATTGTACTGGAGTACGCCTTTGAGGTTTTTCAATTCTTCTCTCCATTGTTCGATACGTTTCTAACTCACTCCCATCCAACAGCAAAGCAACGCTTTGATACAGCAGATTGAAATGATTACAAAACATAGATTAACCATTGAATCCCTGTTTTATATTCTGACTATTCATGTATAGGCTCTTTGGTATTTCTACATCGGGGTATTACTACTATTACTTAAGTAAAAGAATATGAGTAGTTCTCTGGGGGCGCTGCCGGGGCGCTGTGTGTGGCACGTCCCATAACACAGTGCAGGGATTAGCTCCTTGACAGCTTGTATAGGTTTGGACTTACGGTTCAGCAACAGTATGACCCGCTCACTTCCTCTTTTACGAGCTCTTTAAAGTGACGTTCCGTCCTTTATCACGGTGGCTGCGGCGTGCGCGCGCACCTGGCTGGAACTGTTTGGAACGGTCCCAAATATCCTGAGCGTTTGCTTATGCCTGCATGGCGAGAGTTAGGGGGGTATATAGGGGGGGGAAACTACACAAATACATTATTGGTCATATTTTACCCGTGTCTGTATAACAGATGACCGAGGAATGTATACTTGAGTGGAAGTCATGAGCTCGGACAAATAAATAATCAAGTACAGATACTCACAAATGTAAGTAAGTACTCGAGTAAATTATCTACCGTCCGCCAACTGGACACGTCTTATAACTTCAGTGTAGTTAAAACCATATATAAAGCTCAAACTCTTAAGAAATTGTGCCCGGAAAACTATACATGACAGCTTACATAAGCACAATATCTAAATGAGAGTTGAGTAGACTCTGGTGGGGACACACAGGGGCCTTGTCTTCAGTGTGGGTAGTTTGAGATGCATGTAGCCTCCTTCCAGAGCAGACACCGCGCTGACGGAACACATCGTTCGGGGGCAAATTTCCATTTTCACGTTCGGCTACAGCGCACATCTGAAATTAAGAGCGCGGCATTATCAACGACAGGGAAATACATCGCGTTAATATCCCCCCCGCACCCTCCCCTCCTTCACAGTTGCCTTAGAATTAGCTTAGAATCTGTGCATACATTAACAACAGTGGCACGGATTTTATATAAATATAAAAAAAGTATGTCGCTTAAGGCCACCACACGCTGAGGAGAAGCCAGCATGCGCTGAGGTTTGTTAATGTGCCGTTTGATTCCGTGTCTGCGTGCAAAGTCTCACGTTTTTTTCAAAATGATATATTTGCGTCTATTTTGGGGGAAACAATATTATTACCTGACACTCGTCAACATAAGTATCCGTGGAAATGCGTGGCGACTGTTCTGATTTTGCCAACAACTCGGAAAATGTTCCAATCACACCTTATACACATTTGGAGTTGGATTTTTATTTATTTTTAGTGTGGGCGTCTGATTTTGGGGCGAACGCGGACGTGTGCATTTCTTAAGCAAGCTGTTTTTGCATAACGCCACGTGTCGGGTGGAGACCTTGCATGTCCAAAACCGTTACTTTTCAGGAAAGGGAGGGGGGAAAAAAATAAGTAAATGGATCCGACGTAGTTATTACTTAGTCACAAGCTCTTGTTCACACTTTTCTTTAGTTTAGAATATATACTTTTTTGCTACTGTTGAGCGACGCTGTAGTTAGTGTAGTATGACGTGGTGTCGTTTATTAAAAGGAGAAATATGGACATGCAAGGTTTCAGCCAGCCAGCTATGGTATAACCCACGCTAACAAATGTACCCACATAGTGTGCTCAATGATGACGGAGGTTTATAGTTTTGAGGAATACATGCAGATTGTGGTGTTCCATATGGTGCCAAATGAACACAACAGAAACCGACCACCACGACACGTCAGTCTGTCATTTTTATTCGATTTTTCTTTCATGCTCTTCTCTTCCCTTCTTCTCTCCTCTCTTCTCTCAGCCTCCTCTTACTTTATCCTCCGGCCTCTCACTCTCCTTTCCGCTCATTCTTCTATCTAGGATATGTGTTCAAGCAGTTAAATTATGTTCACTTAGACTAGGGTATGCGCATGCATAAAGTGAATGGCAAATCGAGTGGCAGAGTGAGTTTAACATCGTTCAATGCAATCAGATAGGATTTTATCACTGCGCAAAAAGCATGGAATACGGATGTGTGTATTACAGGAAACTCCCGTTAAACATCCCGACAAACTCCGGTAAACTCCCGAATTGTACCCCATCACATCTGTATATTACCGTATATTAACTGTATATGCCTGCTAAACTTGAGGTTTACGGTCAAAATACAGTGCCCATGATTGCCCGTTAACTCCTCTTTTCATGCAGTGTATATGTATAGATGTATGGGTTGTCAAGGCCATACACTCTATTTTGACGAGGTTAGTTCTTAGGTTATAGTTTTGAGTTTGGATAGGGGGAGTGGAGGAATTTCGTGTCTTTTGGTAAGTCATTCCACATTTTGGTGGCAGTATTGTAGACTAGCCGCATTTTGGGGCGAACGAGGTCAGTTGATCTCCTTCTGGTGTTCTGCCTTTGTGCGTCCACTCACCAGAAGTAGTGTTGACAGGCAGCCGGTCCTCTGAGTATCTTAAAGACAAGTCCCATTGAGAGATGTTACAGTATGTTATGAACAACTATTGCACCCTTCCAATATGCTCGCTCTTAAATTAATTCCAGCTTGTCTTTGTTTTCTCTCCTGAGCTGTTTGAGGAATACATTCTGTACATAATACCTACGTCCCAACAGTCCCATGCACCTTTTAACCCATTCTGGCCGGGAACCCATTTTGGTGTTAGCACTATGTTATGCTTTAGCTATTGAAAAATAGCAGATCTACAAGCTCATAGCGCGCCACCGAGTGGCGCGCTACGAGCTTGTAGGTCTGCTATTTTTGAAAAATCGAAGAACGACTGACATTTTTAGAATCTGATCTCGGGTCAGAATGGGTTAATCAGACCAGTGTGTGTGTCCAGTGGAAACCTCGTATGAATCTGATCTCAGGTCAGAATGGGTTAAGCTCTGCTTCAAACACGGAATGGGACCAGAAGGCGGTCCCGCGCGCTCATCGTCTTAATTAGCTGCTGCCTCAGTAAATCAATTCATTCCACGCACCTTGCCGCCGCAAATTGCACCGCACCTTTGATGTATGTAAATCTGGCCCTGTGTGTGTGTGTGTGTGTACACGGACACGTGTGTGCCTGGGTGCGTCCATTGCTTACCTCCATATTAATTATGTATTCATCTGTGGACCTCTGATCTGAAAAGATTGTGTGCCAGGGGGTAGAAGATTTGTTTTGTTAAAATGTTTAAAACATATTTCAAATGTGTCCAAGATTAATTTTCAATCTAAAGTTGGTTTAACAGTTTTTGAAGCGGACCCATGTGAACCACTGCCTTTAACATAGCAGAAATAGCCGATGTTCATCGGCTGTAGATCGGGCTATTTTCGCCACACACACACACACACACACATGACAATACTATTCTAAGACAAAGTACAAAGTAAAGGGCTTTTGGTAAAAATGTAAGGTTACAAAATGTACAAAAACACACTCGCGTTATAATGACGCATGGCTCTGACCTTGTCACGCGCGAGTGCCGTGTCCCTGCACAGGAAATGGCCTGTGAGACACAGAACAAGGTATTATGACATTGTTGTCGGGGAGAAACCTCTTATCTCCATAATATTTTAAGTTTTTGTGGGGTTTGTTTTTATTTCATAAATTAACAGTCTTATTTCGATCATACTATAGTGTCACACAAAAGCATCAAAAGTGGGAGATACAAGCTCGGATCGTGGTGCACGGCGACTCCTTTCGAGCCTGCAGATCTGTTACTTTTTCAGTTTAACCCATTCTGACCTGAGATCAGATTCATACGAGGTTTCCACGGGACACACACTGGTCTGATTAACCCATTCTGACCTGAGATCAGATTCTAAAAATGTCGGTCGTTCTTCGAATTTTTCAAAAATAGCAGACCTACAAGCTCGTATCGCGCCACTCGGTGGCGCGATATGAGCTTGTAGATCTGCTATTTTTCAATAGCTAAAGCATAACATGATGCCAACACCAAAATGGGTGCCCGGTCAGAATGGGTTAAAAAAAAAAAATGTATTTGAATCATGGAAACGAACCAGTTTTGGACATACAAGGTTTCCACCCGATGGAGACGATGAATGAGTCGAGTCAAGGACGCCATGCGGTATAGGCAGGCGCAGGACAGGAAGTCACAGTGAGCACACATAGGGCGTGTGACAGAGGCACCAAACCTTGACTATTGTTGAGCAAGCAGGACGGCTTGAGTGCTCCTTCCACACATTTCTGTTGAGTGTTTGGGTTTAACTTGTGTACTTTATGAGGGTGTGCATCAAGGCCTGGCCTTGATGTCGTTACTGGGAGAAGGGGACAGTGAAGTTGGACAAGTTACTTTTTTCTTTTCATTATTATTTTTTTCTTTTTACTTACTTACTTGCTATTGTTCTATCCCTAACATCATCTCATACAGAAAACATACAAAGTCAATGTCTCCTTTTTCAAATCTACACTTATATCCCATAATACATTGTACTTTTCCTCTGAAACTATGATCAAAACAAAAAAAATACTCAATAGTATGCAAAATATTTAAACATTAGAAAGTACATTATTAGCGCATGCTTTTTTCTTTTTTTTTAAGGCCAATAAAATTGCCGAACCACAAACTCACAACGAGTCGCGTTGTGACACATTTTTGAGCTTGATCCATTTTCAGCGGATGTTCACCCTTCTCCCCCCCCCCCCCCCCCCCAGAATAGGCACGCTTATAGGGGCTTGGGGTTCATGTGGTTAGCCAGGAGCATTGGCGAACCACCTTTGCTATTGACAAACTGTGTGTGTGTGTGTGTGTGTGTGTGTGTGTGTGTGTGTGTGTGTGTGTGTGTGTGTCCGTGGGAAGGGACAGCCTCTCAGAGCCAGTGCAGTTTGTGTCATTGCCACCCTGACAGGTGTGCAGCCATCATTCGCAATGTTGTCGTTTGGATGCGAAAACGAGCAAGTGTTCCGTGTTTAGTAGCCACCGTGGCAAGTAAACAGAAGCGTGCGTGCGTGCGTGCGTGCGTGCGTGCATGCGTGGGTGGGTGTGTGCGTGCGTGCGTGGGTGCATGTGTGTGTGCGCCTGCCTGTGTGCGGGTGTGCCTGCACCTGTCGGGCCTTCCTGTTCCTTTCCAACCGCCATACCACAGCCAGGATGCCAGGTGGTGTTACAACACACACACGCACACGCACACACAAACACACACACACACGCACGCGCGCGCGCGCGCACAGTACGATGGGTGGCGAATAGGTAATCAGGCTCCAACCTGATTGCTCACTTGGTCCGTTTGTACAGCGAGCAGACGCCTCCAATTACACTGTCTGAGAGAGAGAGAGAGAGAGAGGATACTATCACATATTCACCACATTTTCCAGCAATCAACTTTTTTTTCCTCCTCTGTGGATGAAATTGACTTTTTTTCTCTCCCTTTTAAAAAGAATACATGACTCCCTGTTGATTTAGCTATTTGAAGATATGAATGTGATGTTTACAACTTTAAACCAATACATGAGCTATTTGAAAATAATTACCAACACAAATCCTGTATGAAAGGTTGGTCCCTTGCACCAAATATTTTCAGATGGGGGTCCGCTGCCAAATACATATATTAATAATGGGGGCGTCCTTGACATGAAAAAGTTTGATAACAGTCGCACGCTTCCCCCCCCCCCCCCCGAGGATTGAAGATGATGAGGTGATTGGTCGGCGAGATTGCCAATTAAGGTGCGAGCCAGTCGAGCGCCAAGCGGGCGGGTCTACGGGGGCAGCTGGGCGGTGCCCTTGTCAAACTGACCCCGCCTCTAACAGAGAGAGTCTGATTAACTTGTCAAGAGAGAGGGGAGCTGTGTGTGTGTGTGTGTGTGTGTGTGTGTGTGTGGGCGGTAATTTGTGAATATTTCACCCCCCTTCTCTCTCTCTCTCTCTCCCCCTCTAATAGCTTCTTATAAATGATTTGTCATTACAAGGGAGGTTTATTTAAACAAATGTAATGGATGTTTAATCAGGGCCTCGCCTTCCGCCTTTTCCAAAGGTCACCCGCCAAAGCAGCCCCGCGAGCTGTAGAGGACGAGGGAGGAGACTTATTCTGCGCACACAAGTCATTTTAAGCAAATCTCTTATTTACATTTTTATTTGCTGATTCAATTTGGTATGCCCCGTGCGAGTGTAGGGCTGTGGGCGGGGCTTAGCTCGTGCGCGCATATGCTGCATAAACAGATGCACGTAAGCACGCACACACACACACGTGATCCCTATAGGTGCATGAACCGAGTGCTGGGCGGTTGTAAAAGTAATTAATTACTAGCTTGTTAATTTCTCTAGAAAGAAAACAAGGAAAGAAATCTCTCCACAGTTGCTCTGTATCTATACAAAGCAGGGCTGTCGACCAACTGTCGTGGAAATTTAGGGATAAACATCTAATAATACTCCTGTTACTGAAGTTACAGTTTGGTGCTGTTCGGCTGTTGTTTATGACGTCACTGTCCCATTTGGTGAATGCCTTGAGGCTATATTTTGGGGGTTGGTTGTGTGGGACTGAGCTATAAAAGCTGTCATTGTTTATGAATTGTCTTTTGAGCATGTGTCCCACAGACTGCCTTTACACAACCTGCCAACGATGACATCATCAGAAGGCAGGTCTGGTCATTTCAAAGATTATTTTTTGTTATGCAGAGAAAGCCTTAGTGCATTGTTAGCTTGGGATCTCCATTGTCCATCACTGGTTTCTGAACAGTACACTGCCCTCCTCTGAGAGTCTGAGAATCAAACTTGTTTTTGTCCTAAAAGAAGAAATCCGAGATATTACGATTCTAAAAACTGCGTTCCCATAGACAGCATAATTGTCACTTTTTTTCTAACTAACCTTTTTTTTTTTTTTTTAATGGCACCCGAAGCAGAGTGTTATGAGCACGTAGAGAACACATGTGAACCGTAATCAATTTATATTAACACTTTGTGGGCCCTGCACGCAATACTTTCAAAAAATCACTTTCACCTAGAAACTCCATTCACACTTTTTGAGTGGTGCAACCACTCCTACAACCAGCAATGTCTGTGTACCTGTGTGTGTAGTCGCAATGTCCGTGTACCTGTGTGTAGTCATGAGCACGAGTGGTGTGCGCATGCGTGAAATTGGAACGATACAGAGAAGAAATTGGACGATAGTGATGTGCCTGCTAATGAGAGAGAGAGAGAGAGAGAGAGAGAGAGAGAGAGAGGAGTGGGGGGGGGAGAGAGGGGAGTTGCACCACTCGGATCACACAGGTGTGATTTTTATTTAAACAAAATAAATAAATCACACCTGTGTGAAGTGAGGGGCGCTAATATATTAAAGTCTAACTCATGTTGATTAGGTGATGTAAAACAAACATTAAATGTCATTAACAATAAAGAGACAATATGACGGAAATGGCACATTATAACGTACATTTTCCCTTCATTGTCAATGCGTTTACAAACAAACATTGGACTAAAGACAAACATTAAACCTGTGTAACGCCCCTCAAAAAACAGACAAAAATAAATAGTAAGATGGTGAAATAGTCATGGAAATCAACATCTGAAATGATTCTATACAGTCAATTCAAGGATTTTTTTTATGGTGTTATCATTTTATTATCAGTGATTCAAGTGACTGCAGGGTTCATAGTCTACCTCATCCTGTGGTTTCATTAAAGTAATTAACATTAACTAATATTTAACATACTGACCTCTGCTAACCATCATTATCACTATATAATGTCATGAAGAGATTCATCCAACCTGATTATTACATTTTAGGACATTGTGTAAAAAGTACAGTAGCCTACAGTTAAGTGTAAAGGTTTGCACGGAAGGAAACTATACCTACAGTAGCTATTGAACACCATTTACGTCAGTGTGTTGTTTAGAAAATATTGAACCAATGAAAAGTAGTAAAAAGCACTTTGGACAAAACCTCTTAACTCCATTGGACCCTCAAACTGTCTGCTAAAGCAGCTAATTAACTCCACCACCTCTCTCCCTCTCATGCAACTAATTGACAATAATATAAAGTCACAACACCAACTGTGACGAGGAAGTATTGCAAAATATAAGGTTTTCTTAATTTCCTGTTGGAGTTAGGTGGTTTCTTCCTGACAGAGCAGAGATATACAGTATAAATATAATAGTGTACATTTTTTGGTGAAGTATCTCAATTTCTCAACATGATTACTACTGAGATAATTTAATGTCTACATGAATCCCTAATATTAATCACCTTTATAATCATTCAAATATTCTTGATATTAGTGTATGCATTATAGTACTATTACTGAAAATTATTATTACATTCTATTGAAAAGTGATAGCAGACAATAGAAACTAAATAATAATAGTATCTGTAACTTTGGTAATTATTGATTATTGACAATAGGCGGTATAATTTATCAATAACATGACATCATCCTCATCCTCATCATCATGTCTAACTACGTGGTTCCAGAGTCACACTGACCTTCCATGGTAACATCTTCAGAGTCTGATCACTGCCAATGAATGGAAACAGTGTGCCAGTGAAGGTGTGTGTGAAGGTGTGGATGTGTGTGTTATCAGTATCAGGATCAGAGAATGACAGAGTTCCTTTGTTCCAGCGCAGCAGGACTCTGATCTTCTCGGGGTTCTGCTTCAGTGAGAGATCAGTGACTGACCCTGAGGAGGAGAATGCTTTGTATTTACCTTCATCTAACTGTATGACCCAACATCGATGCCCTCTGTTTCCTTTCCTCTGGAAAGACTCTGCTAACACACCCAGTACCCAGTGTGTATTGTCTCCAACCTCAACATCCCAGCTGTGAGTCCCAGAGTTAAAGCTCTCAGAACCCACGACACGGAGCCAGTGGTCAAACCTCTCTGGATTGTCAGGAAGCCGCTGTTTCTTTCCCCATCTCACGCTGGTCAGATCATCAGACAGGATGAGGTCTCGACGGGCAGTGTTGGGGTCCAGAATGACAGGAGTGTAGGAGACAATGTCCTTCATCTTGTCCCAGACTCTGAAGGCCAGGTTCTTCAGGTGTTTGGCCTCGTCTATCAATGCTCCCGAGACCGGCTGTGGGTCCTGCAGTGTGAGCTGGACTCTTTCCACTGTGGTCTTGTAGTTCTGCAGGAATGAGACGTGTTCGGCTCGCAGCTCCTCCTCGATGGCTCTGATCGTGTCTGAAATGGTTGATATGGCTCTGTTCAGACCCTCCATCTTCTCCTTCATCATCTGACTCTTCTGCTGCTCTTCCTCCCTCAGTGCAGTGATCTTGGCCTCCTCTTCATCATGTAGAAACTGATGCATCTTCTTAAACTGTTCCTTCATCTGCGTCTCGGTGAGCCGGGCCCGGACCTTAATGTGTTCTGCCGTTTGGTCGTAGTTTGTTTTAACTTTATTAAAAACCTTCAGTTTCTCCTGTAAAGGCTTCAGCGATTTCTGGACTTCCTCCTTGTGTTCTGGTGCAGCTTCATCGATGGGTCTGAAAATGTGGTTGGAGTGTCTTTTAGAATCTCGACACACGACACACGCTGGCTGTTGACATTCCAGACAGAACAGTTTGAGTTTCTCATCAGCGTGCACACTGCAGAGAACCCCAGACCCAGTTGAAGCTCTCTGATGTCTCTCCTGTACGAAGGCCTCACACAGGTTCTTCAGAGCCCGGTTAAGAGGTGGATCAATTGAATGTCTCTTCTTACAAACGGGACATTCCTTTATTACCTTATCTCTCCACCATTCCTGCAGACAGGCTTTACAGAAGCTGTGGCTACACGACAGGAGAACAGGATCTTTGAAGATGTCGCAACACACGGGACAGGAATAATCCTCTTCTGGGCGAGATGCGTTGGAAGCCATTTTGTCTCAGAGTTTAGCTACAAAGACAGGAAATGCAGTCAGTGGTGGTAACTCTCCTTCTTTTAGAATTAGTCTAATCAAGTTTACTTTGACTGTGAAAGTGGTTGTTGTTAAAGTCCATTCAGCTGATAGAGCCAGCAGGTAGTTCCAGTGGTCTGGGTCAGTGTTCAGGTATAGTTCCAGTGGTCTGGGTCAGTGTTCAGTAGTTCCAGTGGTCTGGGTCAGTGTTCAGGTATAGTTCCAGTGGTCTTGGTCAGTGTTCAGGTATAGTTCCAGTGGTCTGGGTCAGTGTTCAGGTATAGTTCCAGTGGTCTGGGTCAGTGTTCAGTAGTTCCAGTGGTCTGGGGTCAGTGTTCAGGTATAGTTCCAGTGGTCTGGGTCAGTGTTCAGGTATAGTTCCAGTGGTCTGGGGTCAGTGTTCAGGTATAGTTCCAGTGGTCTGGGTCAGTGTTCAGGTATAGTTCCAGTGGTCTGGGGTCAGTGTTCAGGTATAGTTCCAGTGGTCTGGGTCAGTGTTTAGGTATAGTTCCAGTGGTCTGGGTCAGTGTTCAGGTATAGTTCCAGTGGTCTGGGTCAGTGCCCAGGTATAGTTCCAGTGGTCTGGGTCAGTGTTCAGGCATAGTTCCAGTGGTCTGGGTCAGTGTTCAGGTATAGTTCCAGTGGTCTGGGTCAGTGTTCAGGTATAGTTCCAGTGGTCTGGGTCAGTGCCCAGGTATAGTTCCAGTGGTCTGGGTCAGTGTTCAGGCATAGTTCCAGTGGTCTGGGTCAGTGCCCAGGTATAGTTCCAGTGGTCTGGGTCAGTGCCCAGGTATAGTTCCAGTGGTCTGGGGTCAGTGTTCAGGCATAGTTCCAGTGGTCTGGGGTCAGTGTTCAGGTATAGTTCCAGTGGTCTGGGTCAGTGCTCCTTCCTCTAGGTGTGGATGGAAAGACAGTCTGTTCTCTCTCTCAGTGGACGTTGTGTTTGATCTGGCGTCTCAGATCAGACTGGCAAGAGGTGGAGCTTTGACACACTATATATAGACAAAGTTCACTCTCTCTCTCTGTCACACATGCAGGTGCACACACACACACACACACACACACACACACACACACACACACACACACACACACACACACACACACACACACACACACACACACACACACACACACACACACACACACACACACACACTTCTTCTGGGCTTGACAGTTGACACACAACTAAACAAACAGGTTCTAGGAGTCAGGTGGCCCTATGCAGGTCAGGTCCGGCATGTCTGGCGCCGTAGTTTGCCCCATCTGGGCCGTCTGACTGACGAAAGCCACTTGGTGCTATGGATAATTCACAAGCGACTGATGCGAGAAACAGTTTGAAGCTTCAAACTGTTGGAAACTAAATGAAAACTAAGCTATGCTAAAACTAAGACTAAATATACTGACAATTTCAACGTCAACAAATACTGGACAAGAGATCCAGTATAAGGAATTTTACACTTAGTTGCATGCTGAAAATAGCCGATCTACAAGCTCACACACACACACACACACCGTCATACGGTGCCGTACTTTATACCTCATACTTTAAATGCTTAGTATATAGTATAAAGTACAGCAGCCTTGTGTTCATAAAACGGAAAGATTGGGGACTGACGTTATGTATCTTTCAGGACCTTTCACTGCTTCATCTCAACCATTACTCAATGGCTCTGGTCTCAGACCCCGCGGTGGATATTTTGACATTCCGTTTTTTGGAATGTTGCCACTAGAGCAGCCATAAACTAAACTGGTTAATCTCGATGTTCTGGGCATCTTTGTAATGTTAGTGTTAGTAAAAAGCAGGTGAGGGTTTAAACCCTGCAGCTATGTCGAGTCCGCCTACAGGAAATACGTAAGCTGCGACCATGAGACCCGTTTCTGAATTCGTCTATTGCCAACAGTTACAATTCAATCAACCAACTGCAGTCAATGGCAAACCACTTCATCTGTGGGCATGCGGTGGTCCACAGGTGTATTGCATAATGCAATTTGCAACTTGCATTCAACTATTCTGTTGTCTTTTGTGAGATCTTAATTGTATTGCATATTAACCCGGTCGATGCCAAATTTTGAACACACGCTCCCTGGATGCCGACGATGCACCTCTGCCCCAATCTTCCAGAATGGCCTGTTATAGCGCCACCAGGAGGCCGACTTTTTTTTTTAATATTACTCCTCCAGATTTTGACCATAAATCCCGCAAATCGTTACACAGTATCTATAGTCATGTGCTCAAGAGTAGTTGCACCACTCAGTTCACACGGGTGTGATTTTTATAATTCAGCTGACTGTAGAGACACATGCTGGAACTTTTTACTTTGAAATGTTTTATAGTTTCTGAGTTATTTAACTTTAAACGCCCAATGCATTCTCTATGGCAATAGCACAAACTTTGGCACCACGTATTACGTCCACAGACGTCTTGGGGCAAAAATAGGCGTCAAAAGGCGATCTCGTGGTAAGAGCTTTCTTTGTCTATACCACTGCAGAAATGGCACCATATTATTATAATGAACATTCAAAATCTTCTCTCTTCCAAGTACAATTTTGAGCGTATTATACTTTTACTTAGTATTTCTACATCGTGGTCTTTTGCTTCTTTTACTCAAGTAAAACATCCCACGACTTACCTGTGAAAATGGCCGTTGTGAAAAGGGTCAATCACGTTACGTTTAAGCACAATGCAATGTTGGTATAATGTTACATATAAACAGTGATGTCACACTCTTTGTGCCGTTTTGGGCTCTGCCAAAGTGGGGATGCCAAATTTGTCATCGATGGGCTTCCAGGGGGTCCCCAGCAAAACTATAGTCGACCTAGCATCAAAGTCGGTTTAACCACTAACTTCAATCAGCTGTTTTCTATTAAAAAAATATATATAGAAAAATGTTGAATCATTTAGTAAAAATGTAACCACATTTCTTCTCTTCCCTGGCGATAGATCTTTCTAAATGGTTGTCTGTGGCCAAATGCATATATCCATTTGGGGGAGGTCCATGACAGGAACACATTTGATTGTCTTTGTAGCAGTATGGATGTCGGAGAAGAAGGCTTTCGCGTTCGTAATTAACCCATTCTGAACGGGAACCCATTTTGGTGTTGGCATCATGTCGTGCTTTAGCTATTTAAAAATAGCAGATCTACAAGCTCATAGCACGCGCTACGAGCTTGTATAGGTCTGCTTTTTTTTTTAAATCGAAGAACGACTGAATTTATTCAAATCTGATCTCAGGTCAGAATGGGTTAATCAGACCAGTGTGTGCCCAGTGGAAACCTCGTATGAATCTGATCTCAGGTCAGAATGGGTTAACATCTGTGACAAATGTCTGGCGTCCGCCGAGCGACAAGACGGAGCCACGCTGAAAACGACACGTCCTTTTTACGAGTTCATCTCACTGTGGGTTGAATTACTTGTCCTTGTAGCCTCCTTGCGTATACTTATCCCATCTCTCCCGAGATGATTGTAACTATACGTGTACCCCCCCCCCCCCCCCCCCTCGTCACAAAGTCAATAAACAAGCCCATTTGAATATCCCGTAGCACGGCTGGCCCCGCCCCCGCGCATATCTCAGAGACGCTTAGAATATTTCAATATGCAAGATTGCCGCCCGTCGTCGTATCCCCCCCCGTTTTCCGTGTGCCGTGACCCACGAGGCGATTGGGGCGGCACCTATAGCTCCGCCCACACACACACACACACACACTCACACACACACACACACACACACACACACAGTTAATTTGCATATGCAGGCTCCCAGCTATATGCACAGGGCAGACAGTCAAACAGTAGCATTATATCCAGACACTCTGCATAATGTGCACACGTAAAAGGCAGACGGTTATTAGTATTACCACACCCTGGGGGACAACAGGAGCCCCCGCTTTCTTACATCTGACAAAAGCTGAGACCCCCACGCACACACGCACACACACACACACACACACACGCACACACACACGCATGCACGCACCTTTGTTTTACCAGCCATGTTAACCACTTCTCTCCGATGTCGCTGTCGTCAGCCAGAAACCTTGTATCTCCATATTTAAACTTTTTTATGTTTCATTTTGTCGTGGGCGGATGCCCCACGTCGTCATCCTATATACAGTAGTGTCACACGAGATCTCGCATAAGAATTGACGATACATACAAGCTCAAAACTCTGCGTGGTACGTTTTGAGCTTGTACAGTATAGATCTGCTATATCTTTTTTTATTATAATCATTCAAATATCAGTATTGACATATGAGGTTTCCACCTGGCATCACCGATGCATACTTCTCATACATTGTGCGCTTATTGACTTATCGACCTTATTCCAGCTATTTTAGTGTGAACTGATACAGGTATAACTTAGAGCAGTGGTTTTCAACATTTCTCACATCAAGGTCCATTATTTATTTGGCATCTGTGCCTCTCAGACCCAAAAAAATTATATTGTGGTCTCGTTGGATAAGATTTTGTCCACAATTCCATTCTTTGTTGATGTTGGTAGTACCATTAGGAGAGATACTGTAGCAGGCAAATGTTGATCAAAATAACAATTCTTCTACATTCTCTATTTGTGTAGACTATAGAATTAAGTAATGCAGATGTTTAAAGGTAGAGTAAGTGATTTCACTTAATTCAAATATCACTTATTTTTTTGTTTTGTTGTGATAATCCTCTCTACTATAGAGTGTGCTGACCATATAAGGAGTTCCTCCCTGTCCCCAGTTAACCCCTGGGGGTCAAAAGACCTTAGGTTTCGTTTTTGACTCTCTATCCTGATTGGACGAAGGCTTAGGTCCCACAGCCAAAAACGAAACCTAAGATTTTTTGAGTGAAATCACTTACTCTACCTTTAACAATATTTTAACTCTTGATAGTGTGAGAAAAATAAAGGGAAGCTCCGCACACTCTTGAGAGTGTAAAATGAATTTTAACAGATCTAAAGATCCAATGAGGGTCCATTTGGTTAACCATCATTTAGCTCGGGACCACCTGGAACCCCCTCAAGGACCACTGGTGGTCCCCGGACCACTGGTTGAGAACCACTGACTTGGAGTGAATGAAAGTGACTCCAAGCAGACAAGGACTTATTATCACGCTCACAAGGCCTAAAGGTGCACTGCACTCAACTCATAATACTTTTATTTTTATTTATCAGGAGGTATAGAGCGGCGACTCAGAAGTTTCCCGGTCCAATCCCCACCCTGCAGTCCCTGCTGACGTCACTGTCGAAGTGCCTTTGAGCAAGATAACGGCTGGGAAACGAGACTATCGACACACTGAACCCCCTCCTAAGTTATCCCGATGAGCAGGTTGGTGCCTTTCATGTGTTCCTCCGCTGTGTGTGTGTGTGTGTGTGTGTGTCCGTCCGTCCGTCCGTCCGTGCGTGCGAGTGCGTGCATGTCAGGGTGCACATTGTAAAGTGCTTTGGATAACAGTGCTATAAATATGCACCATTTTCACACTTGTACTTGCTTTAAACCCTATGTAGGCTGTACTTAATACTATACACGATTAACTCATTAGCTTCAAAGACAAAATGATTGGTGCGAGGTCGTTCAACAGACAGACAGACAGACCTATACGGCAGGGTATGAACATCACACACACATTCCCTTGTCAGCAGTGCAAAAGGCATGCAACACGGGAGAGATAAGAGTGAAGAGTGTAAAAGAATAAATGAGTAGTAACATTAAACAAATGCAAAGTAAGACACCAGACATAATACTTAAAAGTGTGGTCTGTCCGTATGCACTTGCATGGGCACAGACGTTTTGAGATCAAATGAAGGCTAAAGATCACATGTTTGTGATGAAACGAGAGCTTGTTTCTGCCCGGTAACACAACCTAGCAGGGTCGATAAGCTGTGTATTTTTAACAAAACACCTCATACGCATTCGCTGTCGCTGTCTCTGATAACAGATCGCTGTCGGTGTCGCTTAAAGTCAAGTGACATTGAACTTTTTAACTGACTAAAGCTGGCAATTAATTGCAGCGGGATATAAAGAGTACACTTGCAGAGGCAGGTCTTGAGTGAATGCTGGCGCTTTGGCATGGGGGGGGCGGTCAGATCAACATATGGAATGAATTCTGTACTGGCCATATATGGAGCGTGTCTTGAGTGTACAGGGTTTGATGAGGTCAGATCAACATATCAGAACAAGAAAGAGGGTGGGGAGAGATCAACATATGGATTGGCAGAACAGGTCAGCTCCATTTATGGAGATGGAGAAGGGTTTGATTGCTGGTCGGCTCCATATATGCAGGTCTAGGTGATGATCCAGTCTTCTCCATGTATGGTTATCCAGGGTTCGATGAGGTCAGTGTCTTTGACCAAACAATGCACAAGATCTAAGGGTTCCATGATGTCACGTCATGCCACGAGGCGTGACGGTTTATGGAGGCGTGATATGGCCATGTGACATTCCCATATATGGAGAAGGGCCCCTGGCGATGTCGTCTACGTCGCGACTACATACGTATATACCCATATATGGAGATCCCTGATGATGTCACGTGATCTCAAAAGGCATGACCATATATGGAGGCACGGGGTGGGTGACGGACGGACGGACGGCTGATGGGAAATGCACGTTTCCGTAGTAAATGCGACCCGTGGTCGCAAATGACATGACTATTTTCTCAGAGCAAAAGGCTAATTGTGAACATTTCACACGGATTAATTTCTCCTTAATTTGTCAGTTGTTCAAACTCTCAGTCATAATCATATCATTATTAGATCACCGTATTTGTTGGTTTTAGGGGTGGAGTTATATGCTGTAATATGCGTACTGTGTTGTATATTGCATCACAACACACAGTAAAATCAGTATATGAATGTAACCAAATGACACTCTGAAAGTTACAATTAACACCTCCTATTTTATTAGTGTCTTGGTCGCGCTCTGCGACGCGTGCGTCTTAACCCATTCTGACCTGAGATCAGATTCATACGAGGTTTCCACCGGACACACACTGGTCTGATTAACCCATTCTGACCTGAGATCAGATTCTAAAAAATGTCAGTCGTTCTTCGATTTTTCAAAAATAGCAGACCTACAAGCTCGTATCGCGCCACTCGGTGGCGCGATATGAGCTTGTAGATCTGCTATTTTTCAATAGCTAAAGCATAACATGATGCCAACACCAAAATGGGTGCCAGGTCAGAATGGGTTAATCGTTTTTTTTTTAACCCCTTCTTCTGGTCCTTCCCCTCATCTTTCTTTTTCTTTTTTGTTATTTTTTTTTTCCTCGGGTGGCATTTGCACAAAATGAATTGCTTGCTTAGACACAGCTAACTAAATAAAAGTCAGTAGGGGCCGATAGTATGAAAAATGGATTTTCATTAGGCTTTCATTGATTCTGGTAAATAAGGGGGGCCCGGGGCCCCCCGGTGCTGCAAAGGCTGCAAAACGGTAATAATTTAATCTGAGGTGACACACACCAAAATGCATGTGGACAAAAAAATCATCCCTGCATATTAAGCAACAGCCCCGAGAGAGAAAGAGGGAGAGGGGGGGAGAGAGAGAGAGAGAGAGAGAGAGAGAGAGAGAGAGAGGGAGAGAGGGAGAGAGGGAGAGGAGAAGGAGGGGAGGGGGGGGGAGATAGGGGGAGAGAGAAAGAGAGGGGTGGAGCGAGAAAGCAGGGAAGTGAGGAAGGGAGAGCGGAAAAGGGGGAGAGAGTGAGACAGACAGACAGAGAGGGGAGGGGAGAGCGAGTGTTTTGCGTGTGCATGTTTAAAATGTATGCAGATTGTCTGTCTAACCTATTTAAAACCAAGAATTAGATGTTGGTGTCATAAATCAGGCGCGGCTGGATGTGCCTTGTTACGCCGCTGTTTAAAAGCCAACCTGAAAGGTTGCAGCGACCAGTGCATTAAATTGTACAACGGATAATTAATACTTCTCTCCTGGCTATTTATAAAATATGGAGAATAGAGTCGGCTCAGCTGTGACAACACGGTAATTTGAAAAGGAGAAAAAAAAAAAAGGCAGAATAAAATAGAGGAGAGGAGAAGGGGGGGGGAAAAGCCAGACAACACGTGAGAGTGTGCACGCACAATACACACATGCATGAATGCTGAACAATACATGTCACGATACAGACACACACAGAGGATGGCGTGGTGGTAATGTCACATGCACACGCATGCACGCTCACACACACACACACACACACGGACATGAACACAAACACACACACTGTTGTCCATTGCTAGAGGGCACAAAGGCCAAATGCCAGGGCAGGAAGGCCATCAAATAAAACTACATTTTAGTCCACTGAAGGAATTCATTGAATTTAAGGGTTAAGGACGCAGTATTTATAATCTGATCCATGCTATCAGCCGTGCACCAATCAATGTCACTGGACTGGTTTAAAGATGGGGCCTCGGGGGAAGTTAAGAATTCAGAATCTCACCAACAGACCCTGAGGTCTACATGACAGCAAAGTGACACTGGTGTCTGCATATTGACGAGAAAGAGACAGAGGAGAAAGTACGTGGTACAGTCACTATAAGGCCACTGTGGCCACAGGACATGCCACGTTTTTGAGGGGAACACGGCCAAACTGAGGGGCCATGGCCTCCGTGGACTCCCTGGCCTGGAATAACTGGCAATAATGTGATGACTAGCAGTGGTTCCCTATGGAGACACAAATAGGCTCCTTTTGTGTCTCCATAGGAAACCACTGCTGGCCATCAATAACTCCATGGGTTGAGTAATTGATAGAAATATAAAGCTAACAGTCCAGTTCGTAAAGAGTCATAAGTCTTACAAAACCTGCTTATAGCCTTAATGGAAACCAGTATTTACGGAACCTGTATTATTCAACCTGCTGTTTTCTAAATGGTATTGAAGAGAGAGTGTGTGTGTGTGTGTGTGTGTGTGTGTGTGTGTGTGTGTGTGTGTGTGTGTGTGTGTGTCTCCCTGAGGACAACAATATGACCTACCCAATAATCTGCACCTTGTTACTGATGTCAACCCCCTGAAGCTACAGTGTGCGCACGCGTGTGTGCGCACGCATGTGCAGATGTGTGTGTGTGTGTGTGTTTGTACCGATGCCACTAATTGGTGCCTGTTAGCGCAGAGCGAGTGAGAACTCCTTTAATTTGACAAGTCTATTCTGGAAGGTGTTGACCCCCTCCCCCCCCCTCTCTCTCTCTCTCACTCTCACTCTCACTCTCTCACATGCGTGGCGTTCGTCACTGGCGGCAACAGCAAATCCATCAGATATTGCACCTTTGGGTGTGTACGTACGACGTACGTGTGTGTGTGTGTGTGTGTGTGTGTGAGAGAGAGAGAGAGTTGACCATCTACCTGGTTCTCTCACATACCTCTCCTGACACTTTGTCACAGCTAACGCCTCCGCTGTATCCCTGTGTTTGTGTCACCACGTCAACAGTGTCACCGCGTCAGTCCTTCAGATGAAGTGTTTTAATACAGCGGCGCAGTGTTTATCGGCCCGGCGGCCATTTTGTGTGCAGTGAGTGAGTGCACTCAGTCTGCCGCCGTGTGAAACACGGGTCATTTGGACGACGTGTGTGTGGCGGTGGCGCGCAGGGGCCTTCCTCCTGTGAGCAGAGTTGTCCTGACAACTGCCTGCACCCATTACAGTCTGTTTACCTGATTAACACACTCGCTCACAGCCGCCCTTTACACTGTGTGTGTGTGTGTGTGTGTGTGTGTGTGTGTGTGTGTGTGTGTGTGTGCGCGCGCGCGTGTGTGCGTATTAATATAGTCGCGAGGGCCAAATGTCCCCACAAGTATAGCAGAAGTTTATAAATAGACACCGTAAGAAGAATAATTGTCCTGGTCCTCAAAAGAATAAGATGAAGGATTGATTTATCCCCCTGGGGTTTTTTTTTTGTGGCATCCTTTTAGCAGAGCTTTTCTGACTGCACTGCCATACTGTTCAGACACGTTTTCAATCCGTCAATGCATACGTGCGACTCCGCCGGCAAATAAGGTGTATATAAACGAAAAGTTGCCTTCCTAAAATGCTGCTGTCCTCGCAAGTGCAGTACTTTAACACTGACGTGTGTGTGTGTGTGTGTGTGTGTGTGTGTGTGTGTGTGTGTGCGCGCATGTTTGAGCAGGGATAATGACCTCGCAGAACACGTTGGGGCGCGGGGGGGCAGGCTATAGTGATCCACATGCGGGGGTGTGAGGGGATGGCGGGCGGGCCAGTGATCCGTAACACAAGCACAGATGGTCTGCATTGGAGGTGCAGGTTTAACCATGTGGACTTTCTCTCGGCCCCTCAGTCGTTCTCTGATCTCTCTCTCTCTCTCTCTGTCTCTCTGTCTCTCTCTCTCCATCCTGTGACAAATGATGGTTCCCAGGGGCCATTGACTTCCAGCTTAACACGTCTACTGTAGTTAGGATGTTCGGGTCGTACAGGGGGTAAAGTATCTACCCACCAGTGGCGTCTTAAGGGATTCAAACCCACCACTGTGCGTGCGTCTTACTCTTAATCCATCCATCTCTCACTCTTATCAGCACTGCTTTTTGATTGATTGATTGATTGATTGATTGTACTCTGATGGCAAGCTAGAAGACTTAGCTAAGTCCTATTATGTAAATTGCGGACAGGTGCTCTATTATGGTGGTTCCGAATGAAGATAGGGTTGTTTAATGACTGGTGGAATAAGGTGCTGTTCCACATTTTGGTGGCAGAACAGTAGAACGCATTCATCCCCGTGCTTGTGCTGAATTTGGGGGGGTATACAAAGTCAGAGGAGCTCCCTCTAGTGTTGTGCGTCTCTCGTGAAGTAATTTGACAAGATCCCCTGATCCCCTGAGTTCCTTGAAGACAAGGCCCCATTGCAAGTTTCTTTTCATGTTTGTATTTATTTTCTTCAAAATGACTGTGGGGTGAGTGCTCCACGCTATAGGTCCTCCTCGGTGTCACGTTTGTGAGTAGTACCAATGCGTTCCAGGGCTCCGACTCTCCCCGCCGCTCGGATGAGCGGAGAGCATGTAACCTAAAACGACGGAATGAACCGCGCGTGAGAGGGTTTATCGAAAGAAACATTCCTGCTCCCCTCCCCTCCCCAGACCGGGTTCATTAGTGTGTCCGCACGGAAGGACGGAGGACGGAAGATACTTAAACCGATGAAAGCAAATCGGCCTCGCGAGCAATGTCTCAGTCAACCGTCAAAGACGCACGGTAGCCACTAACTGCACGCACGCACGCACGCACGCACACACACACACACACACACACACACACACGCACACACGGACATGAGTGACCTTTCCTGCATTTGTGTGAGCCGTGCCCGGATGCAAAATTGAGAAAAATAGACACTGACCTCTCATTTGCCGCTTACGCCCGATTAGTGCTTTGTTTGTCGCGCGCCGGTACCTTGCGTCTGAAAACAGCCGATCTACAAGCTCACAATGCGTCGCGGTGCGACACATTGTGAGCTTGTAGATCGACGTTTTTTTCCGGTTGCGAGACGTGATGTGCGACCGCGTTTAAATGGGGCTCTCTTGTTTGACACAAAGCGACAGGAGTGTGAGAGTAACGTCGTTGGAACCCAGCCTACCAGGAAGTCAGCAAGCGGACGCAGTCCAGAGCTGTCTTAACGAAGACAGGACACGCACACACACGCACACACAAACACGCGCGCACACACACACACACACACGCGCACACCGTTTGTTGGTTTCCAGTGCATCTGGATTATAGCTCTACTCAGGAGAGTTGTGGGATTAACCCTCCGCGTCCCAGGCCGTCCCTCCGCAGCCGTCTTTTTCCATCAGACAGTTCAGTCTCCACTATATACTTTGTCTGGCAGAAACCCTGTATCTCCGCATTTCATCTTATATTATCTTCATGTATTTTTTTTTCCCCACAAATCAACGTCCGATTGTGTACTTCATTTGTGGCATCGTCATTACATGCAAAAACAGCCGTTATGACACTTTCTTAGCCTATATAATGGCACAAAATAGGGATTCTATTGTTTACGAGTGGATAGTATTAACGAGAGCTTGTGCACTAAATAATAACTTACATTGAATCCATTTGGAACACAGGTTTTCATACTGTATATATTTAATTTCCTGAAACGTTATAGGGTTTCAGACATACGAGGTTATACCACCGGACAGCGTCGTGGCCGTCCTGTGTGATGTGTCTGTGATAGTGTTGATCCATCGCTGGGCCCTCTGCCTCTTTCTCCAGTCCAACTCAAATCTTTTAAGCTTATTTCCCGGTCATCCCCTGGTCCCTCCAACGCTGTGTGTGCGTGTGTGTGTGTGTGTGTGTGTGTGTGTGTGTGTGTGTGTGTGTGTGCGCGCATGCTCGCACGCATGTGTGTGTGCACGTGCGTGTGTTTCAGAGAGCTGGCCACAGTTGTGGTTTGTTTGTAAAGTTGGATTGGACCGGAGAGACAAACGATGCAAACAACGAGACAATGGAAGAATTAGTCTGACTTCTTTTTCATGATTATGATCATAAACTCTGATTAACTCTGTCAGGACAAAGGACACAGACGTTACTCCATTGTGTGTGTGTGTGTGTGTGTGTGTGTGTGTGTGTGTGTGTGTGTGTGTGTGTGTGTGTGTGTGTGTGTGTGTGTGTGTGTGTGTGTGTGTGTGTGTGTGTGTGTGTGTGTGTGTGTGTGTGTGTGTGTGTGTGTGTGTGTGTGTGTGTGTGTGTGCGCGTGTGTGCGCGCGTATGCATGTGTGCGTGCGTGTACTTTGGGTTTTGGACAGTGGTACAAGTTAACTAGTACAAGTACATTTACTGTTGCCCTGTACATGAGTATAATTTGTACAGTATTCACTTAACTTCACTTCACTTGAAACGGGCCACTCTGCATAATGAATGAACACCTTTGCATTCGGTAATGCAAGCGTGTGTTGATGCCAAAACTTTTGACATTATTTGTATCAGCACTATTCAGATGCTATGGCTTTGTGGTCTGACACATGCTGAGTTATATGTGCGCGTGTAAAATCCTCACTGTTAAATCGATCCATCTTTAACTCTGACAGTGTATACAACTGGAACCAACTTTGGTTCCATTTTGTACACTGTCATAGTTTACGATATATACATACAGTTTTGTGCAGGTGGAAGCCTTCCAAATAACACCCTCAGCAGCCAGAAACGTTTAAAGTTAAAATAAAAACCCGACGCATATCGACCCCAGGTGGCGTATATACTTTAATACATAATATGTGGAGGAAGTGCAGAAAACAGGCGCGCATGACCGAGTCAAACGGTCCCATTGCGTAACGCCTCCTCCCCGCCCCTAGCCATAGCGACACCCGCGGACCACCAAACCCCACCGCTGACTGCGCAGGTATCCTCTTAAGTCACAACGGAAAGGGAAGCCGGCCCCCGACCACAGAGCTCACGTTGGGCAAGCTCCCCTCCTCGCACAGATCGAGGCCACATGCAGGAAGCCCCTCGACAACGCTCCAACGCTTCTGTGTCTATATACTCGCAGCCACGGTGGAAACACTTTAATTGAGACTGAATTCATATTATATATATTTTTTTGAATAAGTAACTTGTGGGGGGGGGGGGGGGGGGGGAGATATGGCAAAAAAAAATCATGATATCAAATCGCAACAATCGTTGAATCGCAGAATCACAATATTATTTAAAAAAAATCACAATATAAATAAAAATCACAATATAAATGTAATTGAAAAGTATTGATATTGTATCGAATCAGGAGGTATAATTGTCCCACCATAATTACGACCTGAGGCCCAATTCTAAACAAGTGGTTCTCAAACCTTTCCGTGCCAAGGACCCCCAAAGTGACCACAAACCACATGAAACATATGGAAACGTTTGGTGCCAAGAAGAGCAGATTTGTGATTCAAAATTATTCAACACTTTCAAGATTTTTAAGACAATGTAGATCTGCTATTTTTGAGGACAACTCTAAGCCATTGTTCTAAAACAATCTGAAATCACTTAATACATATACAGTAATGCAGTATAATACATTCTAAATATGCAAATGAACTATAAACTATAACCGATGCCAAATGATTGTACCAAAGTTAAAAGTAGGCTACAATATTTGCTTCTGAGAGGTATACCTGTAGGAGTAGTATCAAAACATCACACCCCTGTGAAGTAATATATTAACCCATTCTGGACGGTGTTTTAACTAAGCATTATGTTATACTTTAGCTATTGAAAAATAGCAGATCTACAAGCTCGTAGCGCGCCACTGTCTGCTTTTTATTTATTTCGACGTCAGGCCTAAATGGGTTAAAGTCTAACTCATGTTGATTAGGTGATGTAATGGTGATATAAAAGAAACAGTGCCAACACAAAAACATTAAATGCCATTAACAATAAAGAGACAATAATATGACGTAATGAGGGACAATATGACGTACATTTTCCCTTCAATAAACCTATATAGGAGGGGCCAGCGCCCCTCAAAAACTGGAAGTTTTACAGGACTTGAGCACATTTACTTAAAGTAGGTCATTTCCACTGCTGGTCTCTCTCTATCTCTCTCTCTCTCTCTCTCTCTCTCTCTCTCTCTCTCTCTCTCTCTCTCTCTCTCCATTAAGACCTCCCACAGAGTGCATACCCCCCCCCCCCCCCCTGCTGCCTCCCACAGCTGTCAGTTGAAAGGTTGTCGGTTGAAATCCCCGGGGTGCAGGTGCACTTGTTCACTTTGTCTCCCCGCTGTTAAACAGCATCCGTCCATCTGCCCACTGTCCCCATGGTTACAAGGGACAACACACTGTAATAATTAGCAACACAAGAACACACAGAACAACACAAAACAACACACTGTTATGATGAACACCACCAACCAACACGCAACAACATAACACAAAAAAACACACAGAAACACACTGTCCTTGATTAGTGCACACTGCAACACACGCGACACATATACGCGTGGAAGTATAGACCATGGAAGAACCTCCATTCCATATAGCTTTGAAATCGGCTTCATGGTGGCACTATAACAGGCAACTTCAGCTTTTACCGTACTGTGTATAACTCTTTGAATTGTATAGGTCAGGGTTACAATCAATTTGTTGTTCATGATTTGTGTTGCCATATAAGTTCCCTGGACACCTTGGGCCAGTTTTGTCCTAAATCATTGACTCTGTCTGGTACGATCTAGCCCACGTTGTATCAATCGCACATTGAAGGGTCTCTAAATAACATGCATCCATATATGTAGGAGGTGCTACAACTGCTACACATTTCACAGAATGATTTTGTGAGTCATGTGGCTATTATGGATGACACAATTCTACATTGTGACGCTCCATAATGTGTGCCTGCAATGGCCTTAAAAAGGTGTGGGCTAGGCCTATTTCTTAAGAATGTATAAAATAAGACTAAAAAAAAAAAAACAACAGAAAAGAATGACAAACATACGTACTGTACGTAGTGTGTGTGCAGTAACAGTCTGTGAGTCTAATTCCAGTCCTCAGTGGAAGCCACTCTTCATCAGAGCCCTGCAGGGCCTTGCGTTCCTACAACATCCATATTCAGAGTGTCTGGGGTCATTACAATCAGGCCCTACTCTGGTGTCACCGGGACTTCGCCGGGGACGCGTCCTGCACTCAACGCAGACATCTTCACAACAACACGAGGGCCGGGGGCCACAGAGGCCAAGGGCCCCTGAGTGCTCCACCTCGAGGGCCCCCGTCGACGCTCATGCTCAGCGGTCGAGAGCTCTTTCTTAATCAGACACACAGAGGATCCTAATCAGCGTTGGCTTTGCGAGACGGTGATCCGTGCCTCTGCTTTTGATACCCCCCCTCCCCCCCCCCCCCCCCCCCCTCCCCCCTCCGGTCATCAATTTTTGTAGCCATAATGCGCATTTCCGTTTGGGATATATGTAGACTATAATATGTTTATTAATTTATGTTTGATGCCGATAATATCACAATTTAACAATCACTCGTGTGAAGTGAGGGGCGCTCTTATCATCGTACATCATCATGGCCGTGATCATACACACGGACACACAAAGCTATGCATAGGAGGGGCTGGCGCCCCTTAAAGAAAAGGACAGTTTTTAACCACTTTACACATACTGTACAAAGTGATTGTGTTTTTGATGGGTGAAATCTGCCATTTTCACTATTTTATCATACATGGTTAAGGCTTTCAAAATGTTTAAAAGTATATTAAAAGAAATAGCTAAAATAGCTGCAAGTATTCTGGGCTTATAAATGGTAAATGGTGCATTTATATAGCGCCTTTATCCAAGGCGCTTTACATAGATTGTGCATTACATTCACCCATTCATACACCGATGGCAGCGGAAACCATGCAAGGCACCAACTAGCACATCGGGAGCAATTAGGGGTTCAGTGTCTTGCTCAAGGACACTTCGACAGTAACTCTGGGGGAGCCCGGGTTTGAACTGGCAACCTTGCGGTTCCCATCCAGGCACTCTACCCCTGAGCCACCGCCGCCCCTTGTACCCTCATTTTACCACTCATTTCAAAAAAAATTACTATGTCATTAATACCTTCGAGCTTTCCTAGAACTGGAGGTCTGAAAGAAATCATTAACACGGTGAATTACATCTGGATGATGTCAGTAAGTGTGAGACTTTTTTTATTATTTCCACAGAACAGCTCCAAGGTATATTAATGACATGGTAAAAATGTTGAAAATGAGTGGTATTCCCCTCTCTGTGTTTTCCTTTTCCTAATGGCACCCTGATCATATAATCACACACTGGGCCGTTGGATGGATGTCATCCGTGGGTTAGCTTTCTCCGATTTCTGGAAGCCGTCGTGGCCTGATGAACGTCTTCATCTTTTTCACGTGAGGATGTGAGTACAGGTGTTGTGGTTGGACACGCGCACACACACACACACACACACACACACACACACACACACACACACACACAACACACACACACACACACACACACACACACACACACACACACACACACACACACACACACACACACACACACACACACTCACACACACACACACAGGTCTGAGTCTGCTCATGTGATGCTCCTTCGTAATGTAAACGCAAATGGTGAGGTACTCGCATGAGCCCCTCTAGGGTTTCTTACCTCACCGGCACAACATTGGTCGTCTTTCCGGGACAGAACTGGTATGTTACGTATGTCTATCCCATTTTAGGCCGGGAACCCCTTTTGGTGTTTAGCATTACGTTGTATGCTTTAGCTATTGAAAAATAGCAGATCTATACAGTACAAGCTCATCTGCTATTTTTGAAAAATCGGAGGAACGACCGACTGTCAGGATGTAGAAGACATTTTTAGAATCTGATCTCAGAATGGGCTACAGTATATTATGTTCTGTTGTGCAAAATCAAAATACAGTTTCTGCTAAATAACATCTACATTTCAAGGACCCCTCTAAATTCTGACAGTATGAAAATGGAACCAAATGGAGCTCTTGTAAAAAGTACTCAAATTGTTTTACTTAAGTAAACGTATCAATACTGCAATGTAGAACTACTCTGTTACAAGTAAAAGTCTGGTAAATGTACTTGAGTAAAAGTACATAAGTATTGACATCAAAATGCACTTATAAAGTATGACAAGTAGAACGTACTCTTTGTGCAGAATGTCCCATTTCAAGCTTTCAAATGTATACAAATATTTTGAAAATAGCAGATCTACAAGCTCACAATGCGTCACAACGCGATAGAACGGCTATTATCAAATGCATGTGGGGCTGAAGCAGGGCTCGAAATTAACTTTTTTACTTGGTAGCACTGGTGCTCCCAAATTCAGAATGAAGGAGCACCAGAAAAAAATTAGGAGCACCCACCAAAATTTTACGAGCACCAATATGTAATCGATTTTTTACATTCATTATTATTACACTTGTAGCCTACAGCAGTGGTTCCCAACATTTTTCATGTCAAGGACCCCCATATTGACACTCATTAGCCCACGGACCCCCATTTGAAAATATATGCCAGGGACCCCCATATGAGAAGATTTTTACGGCTCTAGCAGTGATTTTCAGTTATTTACATTTCAAGGACCCCCAGTTTGACCTGAATTAGGCTACCGTTCCCCATTTCTATCTCTGGGACCCATAAAATCAAAGTTAATTTAACTGAGTGTACAAATGTACAGTGAAATTGGTTTACCCATAGTATGTAGTACACTCTCAGAGTTTCAGACCCATAAGGGTCCATTTGGTTCCTAACTATCATTTAACCGAGGACCCCTAGGGATCCCCGGACCCCACTTTGGGAACCACTGGCCTACAAGCCAGTTGGTATGAGATGCTATTTTTGTGGCAATAAACCAGTTGAAAATATAATTAAATTCTAAATACTGTCTCTGCTATAATTTCTGAATTTGTAAATGGCTACAAAACCCTTTGTTTTATGTAGGCCTGCTTTTTGATTGAAGTAAAAAAAAAATATATATATATATATATATATAGGCCTACTGTATATATTTATGAGAAGTTATTTTCATAACGTCATCATAAATTGAGCCCTTTTGTTGTCTCTCACAGCTGAGGACCTCAGGTCCAGCTGATGTTGATCACCCAATCAGTCCACGGACTGACGGGAGGTTAGAGGAAGTAGAAGAAGCCAAGGAGATATTTCTTTAAACAATCATAACTCTGGACAGGAATGGACTAGGAACTTACTTTTTTTTTGACATGCTCAGATCTTTATGCTCTACAAGTTTAAATCATCTCGCGGGAGGGAACCGGCCCGCGACACTTTCGGTCGCGATCGTTTTGGTCGCACTACAGTAATTATATGCAGTAGCACTGGTGCGCCCAGTTATATTTTGAGATCGCACAGATTAAAATTCAGGCGCATTTGCGACCAAAATGGTCGCTATTTCGAGCCCTGGGCTGAAGTGTTTAATGTATGTTTTGTAATAATCAGAGTAGTATAACTGAAGTTTTCAAATAAACGTAGCAGAGTAAAAGTAGAGGTATTGGAAATTGTACAAATACCTCAAAATTGTACTTAAGTAAGTGTACTATAGTTACATTTCGGTCCGTGGAGGAAGATCTCAGATTTTGTACTTGAGTAATACCCAGAGACTGTAAACAAAGCAACGGACAAAGTGACACCATTGGTTTCTACGTTGCCGCAAATGAAGCCTATATTTTGCAGCCATTTTCAAATCTGCCATCTTTCTATATCCAAAATGGAAATTAATACTATTGTATTTATTAGTATTGGCGTCAAACTTAAATTATCAAAATGTCAAACGTGTAGATCGGCTACTGTCGAATAGCCAAAATACAAAACTGCTTTGTTTTAACTTCAATATTACTGAAGTAAAAGTAGGCCTTATACCTCAACATTTTATTCGAGTACAGCACTTGAGTAAATGTTACTTGCCAGTGGACAGGGTCGGCGGTCAGAGGGGTCAGAGGGGTCACGGGGGGATAAGGGGGGGGTATTATTAGGGGGGCTCGCACATGGAGATGCTGTTGATGTAACATGGAGGTGGGATCTCGCTGATGAGCGCTTGATCTGTTGAAGAAACACGCTCCGGGGTTGAGCAGGAATGCTGCGGTATAACGCAGGACAGATCTCTGTGTTGACACAGTGAATTATCGGGTATCTGGGCGAGGGCTTTTAGTGGCATTCACACCGGATGCTATTGGCCACGCGGCTCAGGAACCGCTGGTTCCCAAGGCCACGCACTTACTTACTTACACCGGATGTGATAAAAAAGGGAGAAGAAATGCTTGACTTGTGGGAGCAATAGTCTTGTGTAAACAGACAATCGGAGAGTCTTGTGTGGTACTCCATTCGTATCTAAGCTTTTCATGTATGGAAAATGCATCGTTAACTTTATTAAACTAGTTTGATGTGGCTGCCTTACTTACTTACTTACTTACTTAAGTATAGTTCTTAGAAATAAGAAGTGTACAAACGGTATGTGATCCCCTGCCTAATATGTGATACTGGGATCTGTGTCACTCTATTTGACGTTTTTGTGACAACCGTGGTCTAATATTGTTCACCAGTACAACCACAGTCTGATACTGTTGGTCACTGGGAACTGACCAGTACAACCCCAGTCTAATACTGTTCGTCACTGAGAGCTGACCAGTACAACCACAGTCTGATACTGTTGGTCACTGAGAGCTGACCAGTACAGTCTAATACTGTTGGTCACTGGGAACTGACCAGTACAACCACAGTCTAATACTGTTGGTCACTGGGAACTGACCAGTACAACCACAGTCTGATACTGTTGGTCACTGGGAACTGACCAGTACAACCACAGTCTAATACTGTTGGTCACTGGGAACTGACCAGTACAACCACAGTCTAATACTGTTGGTCACTGGGAACTGACCAGTACAACCACAGTCTGATACTGTTGGTCACTGAGAGCTGACCAGTACAGTCTAATACTGTTGGTCACTGGGAACTGACCAGTACAACCACAGTCTAATACTGTTGGTCACTGGGAACTGACCAGTACAACCCCAGTCTAATACTGTTTGTCACTGGGAGCTGACCAGTACAACCACAGTCTAATACTGTTTGTCACTGGGAGCTGACCAGTACAACCCCAGTCTAATACTGTTGGTCACTGGGAGCTGACCAGTACAACCACAGTCTAATACTGTTGGTCACTGGGAACTGACCAGTACAGTCTAATACTGTTTGTCACTGGGAGCTGACCAGTACAACCCCAGTCTAATACTGTTGGTCACTGGGAACTGACCAGTACAACCACAGTCTATTACTGTTTGTCACTGGGAGCTGACCAGTACAACCCCAGTCTAATACTGTTGGTCACTGGGAACTGACCAGTACAGTCTAATACTGTTTGTCACTGGGAGCTGACCAGTACAACCCCAGTCTAATACTGTTGGTCACTGGGAACTGACCAGTACAACCCCAGTCTAATACTGTTGGTCACTGGGAACTGACCAGTACAACCCCAGTCTAATACTGTTTGTCACTGGGAGCTGACCAGTACAACCACAGTCTAATACTGTTTGTCACTGGGAGCTGACCAGTACAACCCCAGTCTAATACTGTTGGTCACTGGGAGCTGACCAGTACAACCACAGTCTAATACTGTTGGTCACTGGGAACTGACCAGTACAGTCTAATACTGTTTGTCACTGGGAGCTGACCAGTACAACCCCAGTCTAATACTGTTGGTCACTGGGAACTGACCAGTACAACCACAGTCTATTACTGTTTGTCACTGGGAGCTGACCAGTACAAACACAGTATTATTGGTCACTTATTGCAAATTACTTTCTCATTAATACTTAGTAATTGGTATTTCTTATTATTAATCGTATATGCTTTTGCATAGTATGGTATATTATTGTTTGTCTTTAAATGTCTCGATTCATTGAATACACACGACCCAAACGGAAACAAGCTTATCTGGGTTATCCTTTGAGCGTTATTGTCTATATATATATGCCACTGTGCCTCTTTTGGCAAACTGTTAATAAAGTAATCAATCAATTGGTGGGAGCAGTTAAAGGTTAAGTGTCTTGCTCAAGGGCACATGGGAAGTAGAGGTAGAAAGCTGCTAATTCACTTTCCCTCGCTAGAGTTATTTCAGATGTTGGAGGGATTAGAACCTCTAACCTCTGCGGAACAGAGACAGTGAAGTCCTCTGTAAACAGACCACTAGGGGTCCACATGTGCTTTACATTTGCACGTTCTTTGTTCAATTTACACTCACAATTTTTTATTGTGCATAGTAATATTGTGACCCGAGAGGTCGGGCTTCTTGTGCATTTAAAGAACAAAAGCGGCAAAAACGCTTTCAATCCTTCACTTCCTTCAGCGCAGATCCTGTGTGTGCGTGTGTGTGTGTGTGTGTGTGTGTGTGTGTGTGTGCGTGTGTGCGTGTGCGTGCGTGCACACACACAAGAGTAAGCTTCACCTAAATACAAGGACTGCGTTCTTTTCTATATTTTTCCGGCTTAAAAACTGCATGATAATAACAGCTCAAAGCTGCAGAAATTGCCTATGGGGGGCTGACGGAGGGGGTGGTGGGGGATTGATTTTGTACCTAAAATTAGGTACAAAAAACCTCTTCTCTTCTCTTCTCTTCTCCTCTCCTCTGTTTCAAGAAGTACAATCGTTATTTGTATTAGAATACACTTACCAAATATATAATAATGTCAATGTTAAAATTCCTCAGACCTACAAGCTCACTACATGTCACCTGGCATTGTGAACTTGTAGATCGGGTATTCAAAAAATAGGGCCTCAGCGGTCAATGCATGTTAATAAGTACAAGTACAAGTACAAGTTTAACCTATCACTATATGTAAACACTCAAGTACAGTGAAAGTGCCTACACAAATGTTACTGAGTACACAGTACTCCTCGAGTACATGTACTCAGTTAATAGTTACTTCCCACCACCTCGGCGGTTGGTGTTCCTGAGCTCAGATAAGCCAACGTTTCCTCCTGTGTGTGTGAGTTTATTTTCTTAAGGGTTTAGACTAGGTACCACTCATATCCAGCTACAAAGCCTCCACGCTCACACAGGACATGAGAGGCTCTGCGCTCGTGTGTGTGTGTGTGTTCTGTGCATTGTGTGGACGGTTTTCCATGTACCGCTTTTCTCCATGTGAATGCAAAAGCATGTGTGTGCGTGTGTGCATGCGCGTGTGAGAAAGAGTGTTTGCCTGCATCTGTGTGCCTGTGCCTGTGTGTGTGTGCGTGCTTGCACGTGAGACCATGTGAAAGCCCTGACCGCAGCATACTTGACCTCTGACCCTTGCATGTCCTCCAACCAGTCAGAGGGATGTATGCATTACAGACAGGAAGTGGACACTTAATAGAAACATTCCTGCTTTTATGAGTTCACTGGGGGGGGGAAAGGAACTAAGTTAATTTACTGAAATACTTTACTTTTATATATCACTGTTCACGTTTTTTTTTCATATCAAGGACCTCCAAATGATTTGACCGCTGACCTCCGTACAAGATTTGTGTTGTGAAAATATGGAGTTTCAGGGGGTCCCCGGCTAAACAAAGAATGGTTTGAACAACTTTAAACCTATATTGTATACTGCACTACTATAACTATATGAAAATAGCTGATCAGCTTGTTGTTAGCTTGAAAGATTTGATCATTTTAAGCGCCTGACACAAATATTTTCAGATGGTGATCCGCAACCAAATGCATTTGGGCTTCCTTGATATGAATATGTTTAAGAACCACTGCGTTATCCAATCGTCCCTCTCCTCCCTTCGTCGCTCTCTCTCTCTCTCTCTCTCTCTCTCTCTCATTCTCTCCCTCTCCCTCTCTCTCCCTCTCCCTCTCTCTCTCTCTCATTCTCTCTCTCCCTTTCTCCCTCTCTCTCTCTCTCCCCGTCTCTCGCACGGTGCCGGGTCAAGTGGAACTCATTCCGTTTCATTATGTCAGAGTCTGTTTGACAACTCTTGACAAAGTTCCTATTGCGTGTCTGTCACCCCCACCACGGTTATGATTCCTTGACTGTTTGGCAAAAAGAAGGGGGCGAGAGGGCATATACTCTTCGCATGGCTGTCCCGCCCCAGCCCACCCCCCGCTTTTTGACAAGTTACATTATTCTGTCCGACAAAACGCTGTCATACCGCTGCCACACTCGCTCGTCCTCTGAGCTCCGTCCGGGTTTTTATACGAGGCCCTCTGTTGATTTCCACAACGTATAGCACATCTTTTTTCTCTTAAACGTAGGCGATGTGACCACTGGAGCAAGCCGAGCAGATGAGCAGTGCACCGCACACACACACCCCAGTGGTTTTACATAACTTATTGAATGCATAACTTCACTGTTCAGGGTATATTACACTTCCTCTGCCGTCAGTCTCACGTATAGCAGTTTATAGTAGTAGCAGTAGTTGTAGTTCTCCCATTTTCAAACTCATTATAAGATGGCACAGTTTCTGTCTACTTGACACTTTGGTCTCTGTTATTATATAACCATTGGTCCCAAACCTTTTTTAATACTAAAGTACCACCTCAGAAAATATTTGGCTCTCCAAGTACCACCATAATATGATGTTAAAATACAGGAGCGTATACCTGCCCTTTTTGTTCCATTCCTAAGCCAATAATAATGCTGCTGCTCTGACAAAACTCTTGTCGAATCACTAATCGGCACAACTGATGATATTTCTAATGTGATTAATCCGTTCTCAAATCTTCTTTTAACGGCTCATTTCAGCACGGCTGGATAGCCTATTTCAACCAATTGCTTGGTCAGAAGACCTACCTGTAGTAATATAAATATTTCATTACACTTTTGTCTTTTTTGTGCCAGTCCTTTTATGTACCACCAGAGGGGAGCTCAAGTACCACTGCTCTAAACCATACAGTACTACTGTACCAGTGTACCATGACCGCAAGCACGGGAGCAGCGCATGTTGGAGCGGTAGTCCGACCGTTGTTCCCGCATGTCGGACTAATGCTCCGTCGGAATTCACCTTTAGCTAAGCGCCCCGCCCTCTCTCACTTAGACACTTCCACTTAAAGGAGAATTCCATACTAAAAGGCTTTCTTACCTTTCTTTGTAGTTGTTACGTCCCCACCAAAGAGGTCCAGGTGTTATTTTGTGCAAAAACTCCTTATTGGCTGTTTCCCCTACCATAAGCCCTAAATGAATTGCATGGAATTGAATGGGAATTGAATGGGGCTATGGGGTGTTGTGCTAATTCGCTTATTTCCATCGCTCAAAATTATAATTTCTTTGTATATATCCTCTCTTCATAATGTAAATAATATCCCAAGCGGCACACTTTACTACTTCTTTCGATGGAAATAAGCGAACTAGCATAACACCCCATAGCCCCATTCAATTCCCATTCAATGCAATGCAATTCATTGAGGGCTTATGGTAGGGAAAATAGCCAATAAGGAGTTTTTGCACAAAAAAAACACCTGGACCTCTTTGGTGTGGACGTAACAACTACAAAGAAAGGTAAGAAAGATAAGAAAGCATTCTAGCATGGAATTCTCCTTTTTAAGACACTTTCCAGCCGGGCTCATTAATTCCAATGTAAATATCGTGGATTTTACACATTAAATACTGGTTCATTTTTGGAACCAGACCTTCAAAATCTCTTCCAAATCCTTCAACAAGGCCTGCCTTATGCACTGGAAAAACATGTGTGACATTTCTATTTTAAAACAATGTTTTATCATATATTGTGTCTTTGTGTCTGATAATGAACGCACGTCGCATGCACGCACGCGACTCACCAGACATGGATTCTGTTTAGCTTTTCCTTTTTTTTTTACGCTTGCGTTGTTGCGCCCCTCTTGAGCAGACCTGTAGCAGACCTGGCGATCCAGGCAACAACGCCTGCATTCCTTGATTCCCGTTTGACAGGCCCTTTATACTGTATTATTACATTAGCAGTCAGGCTCTGCCAGTGGAGCTAATGAGCCCAACTCCCCTCACCTGTGGAATTTCCCGCCTCTGCCTCAGCCAATTGATTGCCATGGCAAACCCACACCTGCCAATTGATTACTTAAACCAGTCCAATTTTCACAGTCAGTTTGCACTCTTCAGACAGGCAGATACAGAGATCTCCATATACAGCATGGGCACAAAAGGGACACAGACAGATAGTTAAAACGGGTGCTATGACGAGTTGACAATGGGTATTATCAGGTTCCCAAGTTGCATCGTTATGAAGCAGGCCGCTGGCCGACAGGCACGTACAGGTCTAGTTTCTATAACCACTGTAACGCTGGCATCGCCATTTCAGGCACGGTCATTGTCGGGCGAATGTAAATATAAGACATTTGAAAATGCTTTCAAGAATAGGAGGTCTGAGACGAAAATTACTGCCGAAGCAGACAACCCACAACACTTCAGATTAGAGAAAGAAATCCTTCTAGGTGCAAGGCTCGATGATGCATGATAGAATGAAGAAAATGCCAGCACTCAATATATATCACAGCAAAATCATGTGAAAAGGACATAGGCCTACTGTATATTGAGTGCTCGCATTTTCATTATATCAAGAATAGGACATTGTGGATTTATTTGCTATTGTGCCTTTATTGATAGTTACAGTGAAGACAGACAGGAAAGAGGGAGAGAGAGAGAGAGAAGGGGAGACACGTGCAGCAAAGGTCGCCATGAACGGGACTCGAACACAGTCAGGCCAGAGCCCATATGGATAAAGTCATTTTTCGGTTAAAACTTAAAAGTTTGTTTTGTTAAATAGGTTAAATAATTTCTACACTGTGATGGGCTTCTCCCACCCTAGTGACTATATTGTTTCTTCTCTCTTAAACCTTTTGGAGATGCAATCATCCTCTCTCTCTCTCTCTCTCTCTCTCTCTCTCTCTCTCACACACACACACGTGCACACACACAGACCTGAGATCAGATTATCCTCCGCCGTGTCTGATCCGATCTTCATCTTTGAAGCAGATTACAGAGATAAGAGCGCACGCACCACTCCCATTTCCACACAATTACCTCTTCAGACTGCGAGGGTTCAGACAAGAACAGGCTTTGATTCACTTTTTTAAACACCTTTTGATTTGTCAAAGTGATTTCACCCCCACCTTTTCTGCGCCGATAGCACATCTTCACGGTGTGTGAATTGACGGCATAGCGTTGGTTAACGCGCCGCTGTCGCGCTGCATGAAATACAAGCTTGTTTTCTGGAAAATAGGCCAACAGGTTTATAGACAAAGAATGAATGCACTGTGGTTATATTTAGGGCTGCAACTGTTGATTATAATCTTAGGCATTTATTATGTCCATAGATGTTTCCTTTAATCGAATAATTGAGGAGCATATTTCTTTGTAAATTAAAATTATAATCAAGGCACAGTGGCACACTAAATCTAATAGAATTCATTTTGTGAAATTGGCCACTTGTGTCATGCAAAAAGAAAAAAAAAACTAATAGTAAAATCGCAAAAAGTGATCTGCAGCTCTGAGCTTTTAGATGTTTTTTTCCTGCTATTTTCTTATGTTGGTTATTTTATAAATATATATTTTTTGATAATCCATTAAATTGAGTTGTTCGTTTGCGCGCCTGATACATTATTAATGTTATTATTTACCTTCACTTTGATCACTATACCGTCAGGTCAAAATGTCGTGGCCCCATATTAGATAATAAAAAAGTGTTCTTAACCCATTCTGAACGGAAACCCATTTTGGTGTTAGCATCATGTTATGCTTTAGCTATTGAAAAATAGCAGATCTACAAGCTCATAGCGCGCCACCGAGTGGCGCGCTACGAGCTTGTAGGTCTGCTATTTTTGAAAAATCGAAGAACGACTGTGACATTTTTAGAATCTGATCTCAGGTCAGAAATGGGTTAATCAGACCAGTGTGTGTCCAGTGGAAACCTCGTATGAATCTGATCTCAGGTCAGAATGGGTTAAACTATTAGAACATTAATTCTGTAGCATGTCCCATTACCTCAGAGTGTGCAGCGCTGAAGGTCAATTTGCCATCCCTGCTTGCCATTGTTGGCAAATGTCCAAGACTGGCAATAAGGCGGGTGGGGAATGAAATCAAATACCGTCGGTGGTCACTTTATTACTGATCAAATGACTGATGGTGACGATAATTCAACTTACAACATGGTCTGTTGTATAAGTTGTATAATGCATTGTATAATGCATGGTGTGAGGATTATGCTATGCTTTAGCTATTGGAAAATAGCAGATCTACAAGCTCATAGGTCTGCTACGAGCTTGTAGGTCTGCTATGTTTGAAAAATCGAAGAACCACTGACATAGAAACATAGCTTTTTTCAGAAAACATGTCAGGATGTAGAAGACATTTTTTTAATCTGATCTCAGGCTAGAATGGGTTAAGGCATATTGCACGCTGCTCACCTGTGGTTGTGTTGTAAAATAATCTAACACGCAAACGCTACACGGGTAATACTCCTTAACCCATTAAGACCGGGTCAGCGGCCAAATACTTATCATGTTAGTGGTCCTCGATATGAAAACGTTTGAGAACCACTGACGTAGAGACATTCATTTCACAGAAAACGTTTTGGATTTGCAAGACATTTGGTCTTAGTGGGTTAAAATCAGAGGGGGGGTAGTGTGAGTCAGATAGTTGTCACTGCATGAGTGAGGACCGTATAAAAAAAGCACTTTAAATAGTGCTAGTTTTTCTTAATGCATTTCTATGGACCCGAGTCCAATAATAAAGATTTGAATGGTCTGGCTTCAGCACCACAAGGCCACGTACTGGCTGTATTCCGCAAGACAATCCGTCATTTTGTGCGTGCGTGCGTGCGTGCTGTATGTGTTGCAGCCAATGTTGCTCTCACACCCTGAACTCATGCTCCGTTACACTGACCAGGCAGAGACCAATCCATATACACACACACACACACACACACACACACACACACACACACACACACACACACACAGGCTCGTGTTTACCATGCGGTATATGTTATGGAATGAATCCAAATTCCCCCCCGCCCCTGCTGTGTGCTGCACATTAATGTGGACAGCGGTTACGTTTGGATACATCACACTATTGATGTATCCACTGCACTGTGCAATGCTTTGAAACTCTGTAAAGTTACTTTACACACTGGAGTCTGTCTGTCTGTCTGTCTGTCTGTCTGTCTGTCTGTCTGTCTGTCTGTCTGTCTGTCTGTCTGTCTGTCTGTCTGTCTGTCTGTCTGTCTGTCTGTCTGTCTGTCTGTCTGTCTGTCTGTCTGTCTGTCTGTCTGCCTGCCTGCCTGCCTGCCTGTCTGCCTGTCTGCCTGCCTGCCTGCCTGCCTGCCTGCCTGAGAGTACAGCACTTTAGGACAGTAGACCAATGACCATTATTGCCACCCTGCTATATCATCCCTAATTAGTGGGATTGTTGAGCTCAGCTGTGCTTATTATTAGGCAGACAGAGTCACCTGCGTTCAGATTTGCTTTGATTCGTTTGAACAATGACATGTTCCGCCCATCTTTTCGCCATAGGCTGCGACTTGTGCAGATTCTGCAGAATGCGGCAGCCAGAGTTTCAACTAAAACTAAGACGAGAGAACATATTTAGTTTTAGCCTCCTTACACTGGCTCCTGGTTGATTTTGGTATTGAATGATTTTAAAATGATTGTACTTGTATTTAGAGCTTTATTGTTTATAAAGCTCTAAATGGTCTTGCAACCTCCTACGTCCATGACTGCCTGCCCAGATATGTCCCGAACCGCCCCCCCTTAGGTCCGCCACTGCTGGCCTGCTTGAAGTTCCTAAAAGATGGCGGTGAAGCAGCTTTCTGGAACAAACTCCCACTACACCTTGGCACACTCTCTGCAGACATTTTTAAAACACAGCTTAAAAAGACCTACTTTTTCACCCTTGCATTCTGCTATACTCAGTGTTTTCCAATTTGTCCAATAAGTCCCTGAAGTTGTAGATATACCGTATACCTGTAGGGGCCGAGGTTGGAGGCCAAGATAACGCTGTGTGTGTGTGTGTGTGTGTGTGTGTGCGTGTGCACATGTGTGTGCGTGCGCGTGTGTGCGTTGAAGTGTCGCGCCGAGGTTGGAGGCCAAGATAATGCTGTGTTTGTGCGCGCGCATGTGTGTGCGCGTGTTTACGCTCGCATGCGTGCATGGTTGTGTGCACGTGTGATCAATGAACTCAATTACTATACTATCCTGAGGTTCTTTCCGCAGAGCGCTCTCTCTCTCTCTCTCTCTCTCTCTCTCTCTCTCTCTCTCTCTCTCTCTCTCTCTGTCTGTCTTGTCTTTCCTCTATTCCCTACCTCCCCCTCTCCGATGATGCATTACGTGCACCACACCTGCCATCACCCACACACACACACACACACGTACGTGCACTTTCCAAATTCTCTTTAATAAATAAGGTGGGCATGTCGGGACCATTCAAGCTTAACTCTCCATACCTCCCTCCCTTTCTCTCTCACTGTTCTGTCCATCTCTCTCTCTCTCTCCCTCTCTCTCTCTCTCTCTCTCTCTCTCTCTCTCCCCTCCATGTATTATTAATGCTCTGTTCCCTACAAGCTGGCAGTGACAAATAGGAGCACGATTCACTGACTGGAGCTCAATGTAGTTTTTAGTCATGCTTGAGTCTCCACTGCTCTGTATGTTGTCTGTCTGTCTGTCTGTCTGTCTGTCTGTCTGTCTGTCTGTCTGTCTGTCTGTCTGTCTGTCTGTCTGTCTGTCTGTCTGTCTGTCTGTCTGTCTGTCTGTCTGTCTAGCATTTTATGTATATACATAGCACTCTATAGTGCACACACACACACACACACACACACACACACACACACACACAGAGGCTCCTCTCCTCTCCTCTCCTCTCCTCTCCTCTCCTCTCCTCTCCTCTCCTCTCCTCTCCTCCCAGGAGAATGGAGTTCAGGCTGAGACAGATCGTACTGAAACATACAAATTAAACATCTACCTTTGATGTGTAAGGCCCTCTCTCTCTCTCTCTCTCTCTCTCTCTCTCTCTCTCTCTCTCTCTCTCTCTCCTTGTATCTGTCTTTCTGCTTTACTGAGATGTCATATTTGCTTTAGCCTTTCACTCTTAATAGGAGACAATGATATGCTTGTGTGTGTGTGTGCGTGTGTGTCTGTGTGCATGCGCGCTCGCTCGCACGCGTCTGCGCTTTCATGCGAGTATGTTTGCATGCACATGCGTATGAGTGTGCGTGCGTGCAAGCACATGTTGAGCAAACCTGTCTTTGTGTATGGCAATGAGGTGCGGCTACACGTAACATACATATACTGTACTGTACATGTGTCTGTTTGACGCATGTGCGTGCGTGTGCGCGTGTGTGTGCGTGTGTGTGTGCATCCCTGTGCACACGTTTGTGTTTCTGCCCCTCCCTGAGCTCCATAGTTGGCCTCCAGCCTCGGGGGACGTGCGTCTTACAGTTTAACCCAGATCTGCTGCTCGTGGTCCGAGGCTCACCTCTCTACCTGGATGTGACACCGTCGGCTAACAGAGACACACTGTCACCTGACGAGACAGGCTGTCATTGGGCCTTACCTGACGAGACAGGCTGTCATTGGGCCTTACCTGACGAGACAGGCTGTCACTGGGCCTTACCTGACGAGACAGGCTGTCACTGGGCCCTACCTGACGAGACAGGCTGTCATTGGGCCTTACCTGACGAGACAGGCTGTCATTGGGCCTTACCTGACGAGACAGGCTGTCACTGGGCCTTACCTGACGAGACAGGCTGTCACTGGGCCCTACCTGACGAGACAGGCTGTCACTGGGCCCTACCTGACGAGACAGGCTGTCATTGGGCCTTACCTGACGAGACAGGCTGTCACTGGGCCTTACCTGACGAGACAGGCTGTCACTGGGCCCTACCTGACGAGACAGGCTGTCACTGGGCCCTACCTGACGAGACAGGCTGTCACTGGGCCCTACCTGACGAGACAGGCTGTCATTGGGCCCTACCTGACGAGACAGGCTGTCATTGGACCTTACATGACGAGACAGGCTGTCATTGGGCCTTACCTGACGAGACAGGCTGTCATTGGGCCTTACCTGACGAGACAGGCTGTCATTGGGCCTTACCTGACGAGACAGGCTGTCACTGGGCCCTACCTGACGAGACAGGCTGTCACTGGGCCCTACCTGACGAGACAGGCTGTCACTGGGCCCTACCTGACGAGACAGGCTGTCATTGGGCCCTACCTGACGAGACAGGCTGTCACTGGGCCTTACCTGACGAGACAGGCTGTCACTGGGCCTTACCTGACGAGACAGGCTGTCATTGGGCCTTACCTGACGAGACAGGCTGTCATTGGGCCTTACCTGACGAGACAGGCCCACCAAAACCGCCGACAACACATCTGTGCCGTTTAGCCACGTAGGCCGTTTAAGACCTGAGGCCCATTCTACAAAACACCTTCTAAATCACTATATATATATATATATATATATATATATATATATATAGCTCTCAAACCTTTTCAAGGATCTCCAAATGGGTAATTTATATTTGGCCGCGGACACGCCTCCATCTGAAAACATTTTGTGCCCGTCTTAAAAAAAGAACAATAAATAAATAAATTAAAATAAACACTTTATTACAACATTGATTCCAAACCTGTGGGCCCCCCAAATATTTGGCAAAACACTATATTATATATATTGGTAATATAACATTTCATATACAAATTAATGTTAAAAAAATGTATTTGTCTTAGAATCAGCTATTTTGTAGACCCGGTATTTGGGCAATTTTTTTTTGAAGAATTCTGAAAGTAAAAGTGAAAGTGTGTCATTGTTGTAATTTTTATGAATAGATTAATATGTGCACTACTTTTGTGACTAAAATGTAGATTCTTAGGGTATGTCTTTTCCCGTAAATGAATGCCTTACTTCATCATATATAAGCGTGTCGCACACAAGTGGTGAAAATAGCAAATTTTATTTTTTTAATGATAATTACTTTATATAGAAAAAGGCCGACGCACATCTCAAAAGGTTGGTGACAGGTGCGTAGGACAAAAGTGCATATTAAAAGGGTATCTGTGAAAATGACCCGCAGACTTTCTTGCAAAGAATGTTTGCTCTTTATTAAATCGACGTTTCAGTTATTATAGACCTTCATCAGGACGGACGTTGTCCTGTTCCCGACAGTGTTCCCTTTTAAAAATGATAATAAAAGAGGAACAGTTTTGGACAAACAAAGTTCCCACCCAAACAGCAGGAGGACAAACGCTATAATATGCCACAAATCCCCCTGTTCGCCCTATTTTATCCCAATGATCCTCAGTTGTTCCTTTAATATCCTTGCAAAAATGTCTGCCTCTATTACGCCGGGGCCCAGAACAGTCAGTGTCGCTAGGGTTCATGTGGTTAAATGTCAGCCGCGTTAAACACCTTGAGCCTCGGGCGGCGTTCAGTTCACGGAGACACAAAGCCAACGTGACTGAACGCACGACGAAGCGCCGACGCCAGTCGACTACTGAATAACATCAACCTTAATATGAACACATTTCATACCCTGAAACCATACACGCGCGCACGCACACATGTACGCACACACACACACGTGTTAGGTAACCAAAACATCATTATAACCACCGTGCGCGCGTGCGAGTGTGTGTGTGTGTGTGTGTGTGTGTGTGCTAATCCGAGGATGAAGTAGCGTATCCGTTTTTCGCTGTCACTTCGTTCAGTGCGGGATGACTAGATGTGAGTGTAGGGGGAGTGAAATTAGGCTGCACCTACAGTACTGTACGTGCACATGTGTGCGTAACACACAGACACACACACACACACACACACACACACACACACACACACACACACACACACACACACACAGCTCAGGGCTATACTGCTAACCTGATCTTGGAAGTTCATTTTGTTTCACTGTGTTGTCGCAAGCAAAAAAGAATGGCCCGAGAGGATACCACTCTCTCTCTCTCTCTCTCTCTCTCTCTCTCTCTCTCTCTCTCTGTACTCATCCTTTGGGCGAGACATAGGCAGCTTACTTTCGCTTCCATTAGTTTTATACCACCAGACCACGTCCGGGCCGGAAACCTGTTTGCGCACGCGCACCATCTACAGTATACAGCACTAACCATCCACAGCAATGGGTACCAAAACTTTACATGTCATGGACCCCCAAATTGACACTTATTATCCCGCTTGAAAAGATATGCCAGGGACCCCCATAAGAGAAGATTTTTACGGATCTAGCAGTGATTCTCAACCCGTTTAATTTCAAGGACCCCCATGTTTGACATGCATATTAGTCTACGGACCCCCCACTTAATGGCATTTCTAGCTATGGGACCCTAATTTATATTGTTAAATCACTGTTAATTTAACTCTGAGAGTGTACAACGGGTCCACTTGGTTCCATTTGTACGCTCTCAGAGTTACAGACCCATAAGGGTCCATTTGTCCAATTAACTATAATTTAGCTGGGGGACCCCCTGGAACTCCCTCAATGACCCCTGGTCACACTTCGGGAGCCACTGATCTACAGCACTAAATATGGGAGAAATTGGCAATCATTTATTGATTATTATAAGTGGAGACAAATGAAGGTGGAAAAGTAAATGGTTGCCTATAGCCCAGAACCCTGAGCGATTTTTGTAGCAAGTTGGAAAGATTATTGGACAGTTTGTAGGCCGCACACAAACAAGCTGGGTCAGGTTGGACATGAATTAGTGTAGCAATAGATGAATAACCATTCTTCCTGTTTTCAAAATGTGTCAGGCTGGCCTGTTCTGACATCACAATACTCCATATTTGGGCATGCCAGACCCATAATTCCATATTTAAGGAGTAAAGGGACAAATGCACCAAGTCTGTGTGTGTCTGTAATCCACGCAACTCGAGAACCGTTCGCCCCACCGACTGGGTTTTCCAGAACCGCCCCCAAAAAGGCCTCTGCCTGCCTGGGCTTTGGACAGTGGCCCCCTGCCCAGTGCACCCAAAATGAAGTGGAAACTGATCTACACTTCCTATAACCATCTGCCCACTGTACCCAAGACAACAATGTGCAAACGTACCACAATGTACAAACACAGCAGCAATATCCGTGAGCTGCTGTGATAGGAGAAGGATATCAAATGGAACACAACCATCTTAAAGACTACTAATCGTTGTGATTATTCCTCGAGTGATCTTGGTACATATAATTTAGATTTCTTGGATATTCTACTGTTTAGACTGGTAATAGGTACTTATAGTTGACCTACAGTATGATCCTAGATTAGTATCTCAGACTATGCAGTTGAAGTATTGAGATTGGAGATAATCCCTCTAGTCTTGTGTTTATGTTGAAAATACTTTTCACTTTTAAGAACCAAAGTTGTGCTCAAGTCTCTCTCTCTGTGTCTCTCTCTCTCTCTCTGTGCGTGCGTGCGTGTGCGTGTGTGCGTGTTTGTGTGATTTAAGAGAAGTCGATTAAACAGACAGGGATTAAGTGGTATGGTAGAGAAACTGTTAAACCTTCAACACCTGCCTGCCTGCTCCACATACATGCACACACGCACTCACACACACACACACACACACACACACACACACACACACACACACACACACACACACACACACACACACACACACACACACACACTTACTTCACCTGACTGGTAATGGAATCAGCCAATTTATCCTGAAACATAAAGTTGAGGCTCAGAGCAGACAGCAAGTCAAGCATGGTCTAAAAGTAGACTTCAAAGAGAGAGAGCGAGAGAGAGAGAGAGAGCAGTATTCACCTCATCAGACCTGGATTTAACAACCTCTGTCACTGTAATCCTGACAAAACCCTCCACCATTACACCTCCTCTGGCTCTCTCTCTCTCTCTCTCTCTCTCTCTCTCTCTCATAATATCCTCTCTCCTCGCCTTCTCTCTCCTTTCCTTTCCCATGTATGTTCTGTTCTCAGTCACAGACCCACTGCTGTCTGCCGACTCCATGCCACCGGAGTTGTGCAGGGAAATGGTTCTCAAAGTGACCCCCAGGGAGTCCTTGAGGAGTTTCAAAGTGTTGATAGTTATAGCGACAAAAATGGCAGGGCTGTACACTTGCAAGAGTTCTGGGATTCTGTGCATATAACCTTGATTGGGGGTCCTTGAAATGAAATTTCAAACATCGTGAGGACCACTGGTATATTAAAGCAATAAGCCACGAGAGGTCTCATGTTATCCTGCGTTCTATAATGGCTGAGAGGCGTGAGTTGCCACCCTGCTTGTTCAATGCAAAATGGCAACATGGCCGCCATGCGAATATGGTCTATAGGTCCATGTGGTTAAACACGCTCACAAACGTGCGTGTGCGTACACACACGTGTGTGTGTGTGTGTCCAGTGAGCGTGGTGTCAGATCAATACTGTGTATCTCCAGCCGGGTTCAGAAGCAGCAAAAAGTAACCAAGTGAAACATTTGTATTACTATACTCGTGAGGACATCACAATATAGGCACGCAAGTACGCATAAATCAGGCACATCTTGAACCGTAACCGTAACCCCTCATTCTCCCCTCATTCTCTTGATCCTAATTAATCTTTTCCTTATTGTAATGTAAGTCCCCGAATCACGTTTAACCATGAAACGATCTCTGTTTCTATTCTACTCCACTTGTAGATACGACCCTCACAAGTACAGTATAGTAACACACGCACGCACACATGCACGCACGCATACACGCATCAAATTGATACAAATTGTCATGTGTGTGTTAATTGTGTATGTTAATTGAGAGCTAATTGTATAAGCGATGGTTAACTATGTCGACGATCCGTGATCAATTACCACTTAAATCATTTGAATGAAAAGATCCACCTCTTGTAATTGCATTAAACTATGAACACTATATATGCTACTATACTAACCAACACAGACATACATGCACGTGCACTAGGATACCTTCAAAATAGTGTCTCTATCGTCCTCTAAAACCCTTATCCCTAAACTATACTTTGCCTTTTTTACAATTTTGAAATACATTTTTGAATAGTTAAAATAGCCAATCTTCAAGCTCACAACGTGTCGATGTAGATTGGCCATTTTAAATATTCAAAAAGGTTTTTCAAAATAGTAAAAAAAATAAATAAGGCGAAGTAGTTTAGGGACAAGACGTTTAACATGGATAGAGCCCAGTGTGTGTTTTGCTAGGCTAAGCAATAAGCACCGAAGAAATTTGAGAAAATCAAATCAATCTTTATTCATAAAGCATAAATTTAAAAATGACTGTCGGAGACCAAAGTGCTGTACAAGTCAGGAAAACGTATAATATAGCAGCGTCAACAATTGCTTTAAATATTTGTATTTAATTAAATATTTCCTGACGTGTGAGATGTTTTTTATAGCCGGCATGGCGATCACAGATGATTCAACCCGTGCACACATAGGCAAGGCACTAATCACTGCAGGGGTCAAGGGTCAAGGGTTCCAATCCCAGCGTATAGCTCATGCTGTGCAGGGCAAGGCGTTAACACCGCTACTGTTAATGCTTCCATTACTATTACAGCCACTCACAGTGATGTATACACTCATAAAGTCATAAGGCCTTTTAAGCATGGAGTGATTGTGCGTGTGTGTGCGTGCGTGCGTGTGCGTGTGTGTGTGTGTGTGTGTGTGTGTGTGTGTGTGTGTGTGTGTGTGTGTGTGTGTGAGAGAGAGAGAGAAGTGAATCAATACAGATGAGGTAACACATTTCTTTATCGTGTGCACTGTGTTTACATCATTGGTCTCTGTAAACAGAGGGATCAGAAAGAAAGCGAGAAAGAGAGAGAGAGCAAGAGAGTATATCATTTTAAAAGCACTTACGTCTTTTATTATTAAAATGTTCCATAATGATTAGTTCACATGGGACAGAGGGGGGGGGGGGGACCCTATATATGCCCTATAATATCAACCCTAAATGATTGGGGCCGGTCGACCAATAACATAACTTAATCAAGACAGCACAAGACAGACAGGTGTGGGTATATGGTATATATATATATAATCAAGTATAGCTATAGGTAAATTGATGCAGGGGGGAGAGAGAGAGAGAGAGAGAGAGAGAGAGAGAGGGAGAGAGAGAGGAAGGAAGGGAAAATAATAGCAATGACATAAAAGCAAATGTGTCAGCGTCTCTGGGAGAGCTGTCCATTCATGTGCGAGATCAATAGACCTGCCAGGCATCCCTCATCCCCCCCTCCCCCCCCTCTCTCTCTCTGATGGGGAATTGAAAAGCTGGTCCGGGGGAATAAAGCATAGCGCATGTAGTAGTAGGGGTCTGGGGGGGTTTTCGCCGCCGCCGCACGGTCCATCATAGCGGTGTCACGGTGCCGAAATGAGTTGTCTCCAAACCCCCCCGACCCCTCCACCCCCCCCCCCAACACTCAACTGGCCCACGATCGATGGCCGACATAAGAGCAGCGGCCCGCTACGAGAACGGAGAGAAGGAAAAAACGGTAACAGAGAGAGAGAAGAGTGATGGGGAGGCGGGAGGACAGGAAGCAGTCGTAGTGGAAGAAGTAGGCAAACACTCGGATCGTATCAGTAAAAGTACCCACATCACACAACATAAACAGAAGTACTATACTATATAGAGTCTGGTACTCAAAAGTATATATACCCGAGTGCAAAAGTAGTGCCGTCAACAAACAGTAACACATAGTTAAGTGACGGTATAGCAACTTAGAAGTGCTCATTACGAATGGCCCCTATAATTGATTCATAAATAATTTATAATTGACGTATATTATGTCCTTCAAAATGGGTTTGTGTCGCAGCTACGTTTGAATAATAATAGCAAATAGCACATGATGATACAGCTTAAGTGGTTAACGTTCGGTATGTGATTGTAATAATAATCGAAATCTGAAGTAACTGAAGCCGCCACGTAATTGTATAGAGGAGTAAAAAAGTGCAATATTAGAAACCTTTTTTTAATTGTTCGTCGTGTCCAGGTGAAGTAAAAGTATATACCTCAAATGTAGTACAGCCCTTGAGTAGATGTACTTTCCAGCACTATAGAGAGAAGAGTGATGGAGGGGCGGGCGGAGGGAGGGAGGGGGAGGGGGGAGGGGCCGGAGGAAGAAAGGAAAGGGGGATAGGGAGGGGGAGGGCTTGGTAAAGTTATTACCTTCTACCTTTGTGTCAGAGGAATGGCGCCGTGATGCATTACACACACACACACAAGAGCGTGCGCACGCACACACACAAACACGTACGCACGCAGAGAGTGGCGTGGTGATGCATTACACGTGTTGAGTGTTGTGCACCCCGCCGCAACATCAACGTAAACACACAGCTAACAGCGTGACGAATGGTTGTGTGTGTCCCCCTTCCCACTCCCCCGCGCACCGCACAGGCCCCTCTGTTGCTACACACACACACACACACACACACACACACACACACACTTGTATGGCTGTACTTGTCCCCACAAGTGTAGTAGAATTTGATAAATGATTGTTTTATGGTTAAACATGTTTTACAAAGATTCAGGTTGTGGGTTAGGCTTGGACATTTAGAGATTGGATTCATGGGTTATAGGGTTGGAGTAGGTTTGAAGATACGTATATTGTGCATGTGAGTGTTACACGCTAAACATGGAACATCTACAAGCTTGTAGAATCCTGCCATTTTCAGCACTAGTATAAGAGAGTTAATAATAATTGTATTATTAAATGTTTGTATACTAAAATCTAAGTATGGTATTGTGTGTGTGTGTGTGTGTGTGTGTGTGTGTGTGTGTGTGTGTGTGTGCGCGCGCCGTTGCGTGTATGTATGTGAAAGAGTTTGAGTTATTTGCAGTGTGTGTGCGCTGTGGTTATATGCAGTTCTATTCATCATATAAGGTAATAATGTAAGGCACATAAGTTGCCTCGACTTGTTCATCCATTCTTATGTCATGCGTGCAAGACCCTGTGAACTGTGTTCGCTGTATAATGAATGCTTCTAAAGTAAACACACACAGAGGTGCCATTTGTCACCTATCTTTAAATGTGGTTCTATAGCACCTGCCTTCAAAGGCGCTACATAGCACCTTTGTCAAACGGCGCTATATATATAGGACCATTAGAGGTGCTTAAACTAAGGTGAGGAACCAGTAGAGATACTAAATAGACCTTTTAGTGATCCCGAGGGAAGTCCAGCTGTCATATATCAGCACTGCAGTAAGGATAGAAAACAAACACAGCAGGTAAGGAAGAAGTCGTTGCAGTCGGGCTACCGTTTAATTCAGATGATTCAAGTCCCTAAAAAAAGCAGATACAGATCCGTCTACATTCCATAGTCCTGCGCGTGAGTCCCGTCAGCAGTCGAGCGATGTTGTCAGAGCGGGTCACTGCATGCAGGCAAAGTTTTAAAGGGGGTATACCGCAAGATTAATCGCCCTGTTGAGATGAATACTCCTATCCATTAGTGGGACCTGGAGTGACACAATTAAAGACGGTTAAAAAGCCGGCGCCCGTTGCCCAGACGATGGGCACTCGTTAACCCATTCTGAACGGGAACCCATTTTGGTGTTAGCATCATGTCATGCTTTAGCTATTGAAAAATAGCAGATCTACAAGCTCATAGCGCGCCACCGAGTGGCGCGCTACGAGCTTGTAGGTCTGCTATTTTTTGAAAAATCGAAGAACGACTGACATTTTTTAGAATCTGATCTCAGGTCAGATTGGGTTAATCAGACCAGTGTGTTGTCCAGTTGGAAACCTCGTATGAATCTGATCTCAGGTCAGAATGGGTTAAGGAGCGCGAGGTGGGAGACTGAAGCGCTCTCTCATTGAGGGAGACAAGAGAGTCCATGATGGATGTCAATAATGGTGCAACGAGGGCTTCATTTGAAGGGGGTCGTTGGCTCTGGGAGCACCAAGGTTAAGAGAGATCGCACACACACACACACACACACACACATACACACACACACACACACACACATACACTCGTGCGCGCGTGTTTGAGACACACTTAGAATCCCTCTGAGGAGTGTGTATAGACTGAACCAAATGGACCCGTCAGGTTCATTATATAGTTAACTAAAACTATAAGTCTAAAACTAAGAGGGGAGAACATTTAGTTAACGAAACGAATACCAAAGCTTTTTGGATCCGTAAACCTAAAATGAATAATGAATGAATTAATGAATAATAATGCAAAACTATACTAAAACTTAAACAAAAAAATATAATTGCATTTTTATTTGTTTAGCCACCATCATATGTGCCATGCATTCTTTCATCCTACCTTATATATAAAGCAAGGCTTTCATCCATAATACCTGGAAACGGTAATAAACTAATTCAAAACTAATTCAAAACTCAAATTAGTAAATTCCAGTCTATTATACTAATTAATACTCAGTATTGTACATGCATACGTGTTTATATGTGCTGCACGCACGTACGCACGCAGACACACACACACACACACACACACACACACACACACAGTCTGTGTGTGTATGTGTGTGTGTGTGTGAGCATGTGCGTGTGTGTTAATAAGTGCAGTCATTAGGTGTGAGTCACATTGTGAAAAATGAATGTGTCGCAATGGATTGTCATCAAATAATGGCGGAGGTGCGGTCAGCTGGAATGCATCACTTAGGCTGCTATAAACACAAGATGAATGTGTGTGTGTGTGTGTGTGTGTGTGTGTGTGTGTCTGTGTGTGTGGGGGGGGGGGGGGTCGTTAATTTATGGACAAAATGATGAATACTGAATGCTCAGTTCACCAATGTGTTTCGAATCTGCTGACTGTTACGTCAATAGTTATCAAACCTTTGATCACATATCCAGTCTATACCAGTACGACGCCTGGGGGAGGGGGGGGCGAGAAGCGACCTCGTCCTAAAGTGCGAGGTCGCGTGGCACACGTCCACCTCTTTGACGGCAGACTGCTGGGTAGAAAGCCTTCGTTAATTTCACCTAGAGCTCCTTATATGGAGACGACCTATAGCTCCTATGTACTGTATGGAGACAACAGCGATGTCCAGCGTGTAGAAACCTCATATATGGATATATACACGCCTGGCGTCGTCATGGTGGTGATATATGTACTCAGTTGGCTGGCATCGTCATCATGACACGCATCTAGTCAACCGTATATAAGAAGAATCGGAGGTTTAGGGAGCTGCTATATATCCTCCTCACGAGAGACTCCGTTGCCTTCGGGACGAGACAGGATATTTGGCCTTACAACCCCAAATGTCCTCAGTGACATCTGGCTTTACACACCCGATATCGTTGGGTTATAGAAATGTCTGCATGCCGGTTAAGTTCGGATCGGACAACACTGCAGCGATGTGTGTAGCAGGTTACTGGTGATGTTCTATACCAGTCTGTTGTGGCCAGCGTGCTGTTTCTATGCAGTGATATGCTGGGGAGGGAGGGGGCAACAAGGCCGGTGAGCTCAACAGGCTCAACAAAATTATAAAGAAGGCCAGCTCTGTTGTCGGCCTCCGAATGGAGAGCCTGCGGTCAGTTGCGGAGAGGAGGATCGGGGTTAAACTGGACTCCATGCTGGCAAATCCCTCCCACCCCTTCCACATGGTGTCCTGCGGGATAGGACGAGCACTTTCAGCCGTATAGGCTCACACTCCCCCTACTGCCATCAGACTATTCAATGCAAATGCATAAGAACTGCCTCCCCCCAAATGGCATAATATGGTCCTTGGTTGTCCTGGTCTTGTGTGATTATGTCCATTTGTGTCTGTTTTGTGTTTTTCTGTCTGTCCAGTAGTTTTTTAGCTTTTATGCACTTTATGCTGTTGTAACGCTTCAATTTCCCCTCGGGGGATTAATAAAGTATATCTCGTCTCATCTCATCTCATCTATACTTGATCGTACAAGCATCACAGCTTGAGACGTGGCCAGGGATTTCGGGTCAACAAAGTATATATGGATTTTATTTTTTTGTAATTTTTCAAGACTATGCACGGATGCTGTTGGATTGATTGCTTGACTGATGACACGCGCACACCTGGGGGTCAGGCGTACGGTGACCTGTCCGTCTCCGTCAACTCACAGGAGATTGGACGCGCGCTGACAGGTGTCAATCTACACACCGCACGGCTGCCACGCCGTGCCACGGCAACCCCCCCCATGCAGTCACACGGCTGTCGCCACCCGGCGACCGACTGACGCCGGGCATCGGCGGTGACGGATGTCACGCGTGTCACTGTCACACACATCTGGAGTGACTCGTAATGATGTTGGCCTTCCGTGCAGTCTCTCCCCCCCCCTCTGTCACGCGTTTCACATCGTATACGTTTGAAGGAACATCTTTTAAACATTTAAACCCAAGCGTTTGTGGCATGAGGGTTGCTCACCTGCCCCCAGGCAGGTAAATAGAAAATGTCCAGCAGGTGCAGTTTGCTTTTTTAGGTTGCCTGACTGGGAAAGTGCTCGTTTTGTTTGAGAGAGAGAGAGAGAGAGAGAGACAGACACAATGGTCTATAAACCCAACACGAGATATCTTATTGGTCTGTGGAATGTAAAATAAGAGCACGGATTGCCTATATTGTGCTGTTTGCACTGATGCTACACTTATAGAACTGTACCTTTTTGTACCGATTATTTCTTCTTCCATAGAGCATTTAATGTACATTATATCTCATGTGAAAATAGAGGGTATGCGCATGCATAAAGTGAATGGCAAATCGAGTGGAAAAGCGACAGGCAAAGTGAGCTTTACATTGTTTAACGTTGTTTAATACAAGCAGATCGGACTTTTCTGTTTGGATGTGTGGACCGTCAAGAAAGTCGTTTTTGGCCACTCAGTAGGCATTGTGTGTGTGTGTGTGTGTGTGTGTGTGTGGGGGTGTCTGCTGCTCTCAAGTCCTACAGGCATGCAATTGAATGCACACAGGGAAGCTCATGTGCCGTATGCCACGCACGCACGCACACACACACACACACACACACACACACACACACACACACACAGCTTTGATTTTCTCTTACACGCTACCAATTCAGGAGTTATAGAGGAAGTGTATTGAAGATCTTTGATGGATTGAACATCTGCAGAACCAGGAGAACAATTCCCAGTGGGCTGGCTTGTGTGTGCGTGTGTGTGTGTGTTTTATTTTACTGTAGTGTTTTTGTCCTGACATGGCCCACAGAGACTGATTGTGCTGTGAAGACAACTCTTGTTCAGTCCAAATTGAGACATTTTGTTCACATAAATCTCCAGAAAATAGAGCATCGTTTCTTCTTAAAGTGAGGTCCAGGCACTCTTACAGGTCTTGTAACACTGAGAGTGTACAAATGGAACCAAATGGACCGGTGTATAGCCTATAAGGGTCCATTCAGGTTCCATTTGTACACTCTCAGAG
>NC_137885.1:9972454-9984954 GCF_963924005.1 Protomyctophum bolini
AAAAATAGCAGACCTACAAGCTCGTATCGCGCCACTCGGTGGCGCGATATGAGCTTGTAGATCTGCTATTTTTCAATAGCTAAAGCATAACATGATGCTAACACCAAAATGGGTGCCCGGTCAGAATGGGTTAAGGGTGTCCTTGAAATTAAAACGTCTGAAAACCCCTCATAGAGCAGGTCCACGTGCCCTACAAAGCCAAATGCAGTCATGATATGTTCGGAAACCAATTTAGTGTTAAAACGAGCGCTTCCAAACTCCCAACAAGTCACACAATGTGATGGGTCGCCAGATGCAGCGTAACACCATACCAGACAACATGACCTGAGGATAAGCTGCTCCAAACTATAGGCTACTAGCACATTGAGATTAATTTCCGTGTGTGCCTATAAACACAAATGAAAGGAGAAAAGAATACCAAAAAAGTGAGGTGGAAAGGACTATTATCAAAAAAATTCAAATAAAGACCCGACTTTTATCAGTCAGAAAGCTGCTCCCAGCCAGAGCAACACCACATGCTACTAGCCAAGAGCTAACAGGTGCCTGGCTAGCTGGTGATGTTTGCAATGCACTGATCGGATATTTAGCATGGAAATGGAATACATGCATGGCAATAATTGCCATTGAATGTGATGCTCAAATGCCAAGCTGCCTGGCGTCACCTATAACATTATAATAGTTTTATCGCCTAAAAGTCAAAGGCTAAATTGACCTTTGGGATACACAAAAAAAAAACGTAGTTACTGCACTTTGGCTTCGTAGGGCAGCATGGGTCTGTGTGATGAGATGGACATAATGTTAGGTGGAGCCCAGTTTTTGTGTCCAGTTGAACACCCCCCCCCCCCCCCCCCTCTCTCTCTCTCTCTCTCACTCACACTCACACACACACACACACACACACACACACACACACACACACACTCACACTCACACTCACACACACACACACACTCACTCACTCACTCACTCACACACACACACACACACACACACACACACACACACACACACACACACACACACACACACACACACAGACGGCAGTTCATGCTGTAGGCACACTGTGCACGTGTGACCACAAACACATAGAAATGCATTCAAAGCACACGCACACGCACACACACACACACACACACACACACACACACACACACACACACAGCATCTAGGTGGATCTTGGTCTCTCAGCATATTTCCCTGGGCTCCTCCCACACACAACACTTCAATTTGTCTTACAGACAGGAATCCATATTTTTCTCATCGCAGGTACAACTGCCTGCCTCCTCCTCCCCACGTGCACACGCACACACACACACACACACACACACACACACACACACACACACACACACACTCCACCTAACCCCCACCTAACTCTACCCCACCCGAGAGAAGCTGATTCAGCTTTTGGCTTCCATTGCGTGGATGTTGGACTGTAACACGCACACTCATGTGCGTGCGCACACGCAGACACGCACACAAACAAACCAAAACATGCATGTGTGCGCGCAATCACAAGTACATCACGCACACGTGCACACAGGAAACTGTCCACCCAGATGGTCAATTCGTAGAGAGTGTGATTGCTGATTGCCGAATGGTCCCTGTGGCCATTTTCTAAAGGTGTTCCATCACTGCACGCACACATCAAACACGCACACGCGCGCACACACACACACACACACACACACACACACACACACACACACACAGGCCTATAGATATGAACATGGAGTGACCCACAGACACATATCAGTGCTGCCGGGTAGAGAAACCTCGTATCTCCATATTTCAACTTTTTATGTTTTTGCTACTTTTGCAAACAGTTCTAAGTGAAAGTGAAAATGGTGAACTGTGTGTGGGTTTCATTTTCACGAGTATTGAACCAATGAAAACAAGAGCTGGTGAACCATGAGCACTTATCCGAGATATCACTCTCCGAGATATCACTATATACCGTGCAGATATACTGTAACCGTGTTCATTCTGTTCACATTTTATATATTTATTAGACTTGTTTGTTCTTGACCACAATGTTAAGATGTCATTACATTTAGATAGCATGCAATTTAGACCGATGCTAAGGCTATTTTTTTTACCTGCTATCCTATAGTTTCACTCTGTACAGATTTGTTATTTGAATACCAAATAGTTCAGAGACTGATGCTATAGCTTCTTGGTTTAGGCTATACCTTATACCTGTGATCCTAGTTTACTGAGGCACTACACTGTCTCTCTGCATTTGATATTACTAGACCTGTGCCCGTCGAACACCGGCCTGCTTGGGAACGATGCAAGTTTAATCGTATGTTGCAATTGTAAATCGTATAACTATACATTGGCTCTATCGGAAGAAAACACGGCTTTCTTGTTTGGGTCTGTTTGGCGTTTTCCGAAAGCTCTAATGTTTTGTACATACAATGTTTTCACCCGACGTCGACAATGAACCCCGCCCACGCAGCGCTCCGCCTGCCATCAGCAGGGGAGCGCACGAGGGGCGCGCACGGAGGAGAGGAGGCGTTCTTTTCTTTTTCCTTTTTTTTTTTTATATACAAACCATTTTTCTACTCTGTGTTGTCTACCTCTCTCTGCAGAAAAAAAAAGAAAAAAGAAAGAACTGCCGGGGCTCCCAGGGGCCCCGTGCCCGCCGATCAATATTACACAAGAGTTGAATTAGAGCTCAGCCGGGGCCCGTGCATCTTTACCTTGGCTCAGGAGTCGCCAGGGGGGCCCGGCCCCGCCAGGGGAAATAGTACTACTACTCCTTTTTACTTAAGTGAGTGTATACATTCTGCAGTGTAGAAATCCTCTGTCACTACAAGTAAACGATTGACTTGAGTAAAAGTACAAACGTATTGGTATAAGAATGTACGTAAAGTACCAAAAGGACAGTGCAGAATGTCCCACTTCAAGTTTTCAAATATAAAAATGTCACATCGTGACACAATGTGAGCTATAGTAGATCACATTGTGAGCTAGTAGATCTGGCCGAAATATATAGGGCTGAAGTAGTTACTGTATGTATGTATTTTAATAATAATCCAAACATTCAAAGTAACTAGTAACTAAAAAGTTTTCAAATAAATGCAGTGTAGTAAAAGTGCAATATTTGGATCCAAGATGTAGTGCAGTAGAATTATATGTACTGGCAATTGGAAATGCACAATACTCAAGTAAACATACTTAGTTACTTTCCACCACTGCCATGCAGAGGGGGGGGTGGGGGGCCCCGGTGGGCCCCCGAGGTCCCTGAAATGTTCTCCTTTGCTTTCCGCCAAGTTAACCAATAACCAACCTGGAAGTGGTCAAGAATTCACTTGAGTCTGTTCTCTTTTATTTGCCTCTGTCTCACTATATCTCTCTCTCTCTCTCTCTCTCTCTCTCTCTCTCTATTCGTCAGACCGACAGACAGTCTGCCTGTCTGTGTTACTCTCCGCCTGTCAGCTTGTCTTTATGTATTTTTCTTGCTCTGTCTGTCTGTCTTTCTCTCTCTCTCTCTCTCTCAAAATTTGAAAATGTAAAAATGTAAAAAATGGCAAATAAGTTTAGGGGTAAGGGGTGACATATGATATGTCTTACTCATGGGTATAGTTACCTCACTGGATATAAATTAGATAGATAAATTGTCTTTCCCTTTCTCTTTTTATGGAAATAACAAACGTGGGACAATTCTCATTCTATCTGTCACCAAAATGTGGAATTCCCTGGACACCATCCCTTAAAAAAAAACTTAAATCACTATTTTCTTTCAAAACCTTTCAGAAAAATAGGGGAGATAGATGCATTTTCCCATAGAAAGGCGGTGTAATTCACTGCTGCCCTTTGTCCTTTTTCTCTTTAAGTGTTCTTGTGTTTTTTTGATGCTAGTTGATTAATTAAATAAGTAGAACCATATACAGTAGCAGCCATTATGTTGGTGGCATATTATGGTATTAGGTTGTCAGTATTATTATTGGACAAATAGGTGGCAGGCTCTAGATTTGACAGCACTGGTTGTGGTGTTTAGGCTATTATGAGGGCCATGTGCAGTAATGAGCAGGTACTGGGGACAGTGGGGAGCGGGCCGTTCTTATACTTGACTCGACTGCATTGGCAGCCGTCTGTTTGTTTCAATGTCTACACTGCGTAGGATCACTCCCATACACCATAGCTGTGAAGTAATGCTGTTTACATTTCTGTCTGTCTGTCTGCCTGTCTATGCCCCTTTCTTTCTACATACCATTTATATTATATATGATCTGTCTGTACGTGTATCACTATTATCAGACAGATGTGCTATCTAGTATAGCCTTAAAAGACTCAGAGCATGAATCTAAATGCATAACGGACACACACACACACACACACACAGACACACACACACACACACACACACACACACACACACACACACATCTCTCTCTCTCTCTCGTCCTATTTTACAAAAAGCAATGTGTTGATCGGCTATTTTCAAAAAAGGTTTGAGAAAGTTTTGAGTATTTGAGTACAGTATTTGGCTGGCAATACTTTTGTACTCTTATTCAAGTAAACCTTACAGGCCCTTTCGTTGTAACTTTTATATTGTGTTATTGGTGCTTTTACTATACAAGGGATATTTCACTTAAAAATAAAATAAATGATCACAGTGATATTTGTCAGGTGAAAGAAGCGCCGGTTTCCTTATTTAGTAACGAACGCTCCTCTCAACCGGCCGGTCTCAATCATAACATTTACATAACATCTCTATATACTGCAGGCGGACCCGTGGATTCATGACGAGGAAACCCTGTGCGACTGGGCTTTAACATCGAGCGCTCGGTTGGCAAATTAGACTATCGCTCCGGTTTAGTCTCTGTCCTTTTATTACTCTATGGTTTCACCTGACAAAAAAAATAATAATAAAACAGTTGGAAAATTCACCATCTGTGTACTCTGGGTTATGTGAACACCACAGACAGTTTTTAAGTTGCTTGACACAGTATTTAGATATATGCCTATATACAAAAGCCATCGGTAGACGATAAAGTCACCAAAGGTCTGTCTGAAAGTGAAATATCCCTTTAAGTTAAAAAAAATTAATAATCTCTGACCCCTCCCCCCCTCCTCTAGGATCAATAAAGGCCTCTCAGATCCAGCTGATGTCTCTAACACCTGATACCACTGCCCTCCCAGGCAGGAGGGAGGGAGGGGATCAATTAAGACCAGGGAGGGGAGGGAAGGAGCCCGGCAGTCCCTGGTCCCTGCTATCTAAAAGCCATCTCTCCCTGGATTACAGGTACTTAGCTCCCATTATGACACGCACACGCAAGCACACACACACATGCACACACACATGCACACACACACACTCCTCTTTGCCTCTCCCGCCCGCCTGAATCGTTCGCTCGTGTGTTTGCACAGCAATTCGGAAAGCCTCCCCCCCCCCCCCCCCCACCCGCCACCTCCTATACCACCCTTTTCTTGATGGCTTGTGTGGCGCAGGTGTGTGCGTGCGTGCACGTGCGTGCGTGCACGTGCGTGCGTGTATGTGTGTGTTTGTGTGAGTGCTTTCTCACTTAACCAGGCGTATGTCGACACTGGCTCAATACACACCTGCACACCCACCCACAGTCTGTGGTTGACGCGCGCGCACCTGCACGCACGCATAAAGGCATGCACCCACAGATGTGTCAGTGTGCTGCACGCTTGGTGCATGTCTCTCTACACATGGTTTTGGCGTGCGCGCTCTCTCTCTCTCTAGCGAGCGCGCGTGTGCACACACACACACACACACACACGCACGCACGCGCGTGCGCACAGAGAGCTCCCAGACGGCGGTAGGTAGGTGGGTAAGCTGATCTTTCTGACAGACAGAATGACAGCTTGGGGCTGAGGGGGGCTCTCAGGAGGTAATTACCCGTGACAGACGTACCTGTGTAGCTTTCACCTCGTCCTCCCTCCTCCTCCTCCTCCCACACTCTCCTCTCTTCAAAGCGCAGGCACTCGTCGCAGTTACCCTCTCACCACGGAGCACGGCAGACGCCTAATTGGAAGATTAAGGTGTGTTAAAGAAAAAGAAGGGGTGGGAGAAAAAAAAAAAGGTACGCATCGATTTCACACCGTGCCCCCGCTCCGGTCCCAGCACGGAAGGACGCACATACACACACACACACACACACACACACACACACACGCGCGCGCGCGCACATGCACGTGTGTGCATGCACATGTGCCCGCTCCGCTACCGAGTGCCAAGACACCTGCGTGCCACTAGAGGTGCTGTGAAATGCAGTTTCTATTGCAGCAGAGAAGTTCTTAGCACAGAGACGTAGTCACTCAGGACGTATAGGTACTGTAGATGGATGGATGGATGGACTCCTGATGTGATGTGTTCATTTGACTGTTTCATTTGAACTTATTGATCAGTTATTGGTCAGTCAGTTATTTGTCCTTCATGATTCTGTCTAGCTGTGGTTTGTTAGACATTGTGATGTGATGTGTTTAAGCCCCTCCTATGTCCAGCTTTGAGGACACAGACATTGAAGACAAAAGTGAGGAAGGAAATTGTGATTGGCCAGAATGAGATGATGTGTGATGACGATAAGAGCGCCCCTCGCTTCACACAGGTGTGATTTTCTACAATAGGTTATTTCTGATTACTCTTAGCCCGTCGCCCTCATTCACATTCTCCTGTTACTGTATAGGAATAACAATTCATTCACATTCTCCTGTTACTGTATAGGAATAACAATTCATTCACATTCTCCTGTTACTGTATAGGAATAACAATTCATTCACATTCTCCTGTTACTGTATAGGAATAACAATTCCCTCTTCTCCATTAGACAGGTGTTTAGAGCATATCCCAGGTGTTTCCTACCATCAAACTGGCAACCACCACCTGGCAGTGACACACACACATTTCGATGTCTTTATTTGAGTCCACATTTATAGAATACATTATCAAGGGCACAAATGTTTTCAGTTGCTTCTGATATACCACGCACTCGAAACATCACGTGTCTCAGTGCTTGAGTCCAAACAAGCCCTAACACACACACACACACACACACACACACACACACACACACACACACACACACACACACACACACACACACACACACACACACACACACTCTCTCTCTCTCTCTCTCTCTCTCTCTAATCATACATGCATGCAGACCAGGGTGATGGTCGTTTTACAACAATCACCCCCATTTAAAGTTCCTCATTTGAAACCCTTGGCATGTTCAGCTCAACCACTCCTCCCTCCCCCCCCCCCCCCCCAATCATGTCACTATCAATAGCCGTGCACCTGTTTCCTGTAGCTAGCGCTGTAGCTATATAGGTCCGCGCTACGCGGCTGCACCTGGACCTGTTCATAACAAGAAGACCTCCGGGACCCCCCGGGTGAGCATTCATGTTGCATGGGAGGGAGGGAGGGAGTTAACCCATTCTGAACGGGAACCCATTTTGGTGTTAGCACTATGTTATGCTTTAGGTATTGAAAAATAGCAGATCTACAAGCTCATAGCGCGCCACCGAGTGGCGCGCTACGAGCTTGTAGGTCTGCTATTTTTGAAAAATCAAAACAACTGACATTTTTAGAATCTGATCTCAGGTCACAATGGGTTCATCAGACCATTGTGTGTCCAGTGGAAACCTCGTATGAATCTGATCTCAGGTCAGAATGGGTTAAGGAGGGAAGGGGTGTACCGGTGTCAGTGAGATGCTCTCCAGCCAGCCAGGCCGGCCGTGCACGCCAAGCCACGTGCACGTGTCAGCGACGTTGCCAGATTTTTTGCAAGAGAAGCGAGCAGACAGGTCTCTACGAAAACCAGTCCTGCAAAGGAGTGAATGCGGTTTTAACGACTTGAACCCTATAATTACGATCGACTATAAAAACAATCACACCTGTGTGAAGTGAGGGGCGCTCTTATCGTCGTACGTCGTCATGACGTGACGTCGATTTGCTCAGACTCCAATTCATTCATTCGTCAATGGGAATGTATAATGTTTGTGTCAGACGAAAACCTACACTAAAAGCTGAAGAATGCAGCTGCGGACGTGGCAACACCGGCGCACGTGCGGCTAATAGCAGGGGCAGGAGAGGAGTTAACTGAAGGCGAGAGAGAGAGAGAGAGAGAGAGAGAGGCGGAGACACTTGAGGCCTGGGCCACATCCAGCGCTGCGTGCGTGCATGCATGGGGCGTCAGGAAGTGGATATATTATTCACCGAAACGCCAAAAAAAGAGGAACAGGAAATCTTTTTTAAGCCAAGTGTCCTTGTTATTTGGCCCCACGTCGGTAAATAATACCGCGGGAACAAAAGGGCCGCCTCGGTTGGCTGTTATGAGAAGACGCACGTATGTTTCTTTATCTTTAGCACGTCGTGGGGTTTAGACCCGTTGACAGGGTATCGATCCGAGCACATCAGGCGATGAGGGAGTTTATTGCTGCTTTGGACAGACGGACGGACGCACAGCTGAGCAGACGAACAGGTGACTGAGCGGACGGACAGACAGTAGGTTAGACACCCAGCAGTCGTTCAGTCAGTCAGTCAGTCAGTCAGTCAGTCAGAGCCAGGCAGTCGTTCAGTCAGTCAGTCAGTCAGTCATTCACGCACGCACGCCAGTCAACCATCAAGACAGACAGACATCAACCTGTGTGTACAAAATGGACCTGCAAAGGAGTCGCATTTGTACACTCTGAGTTACAGACCCAATTTGGCTCCTAAATGTTATTTAGCCCGCCCAGGTAAATAATGGATCCCCCCCCCCTCATTGAGATTCACTTGCGCAACCCAGCCAGTCAGTCAGTCAGCCAGTCAGTCAGACAGACAGCCAGCAAGCCAGCCAGCCAGCCAGCCAATATCAGTCAAGAAACGGGCGATGTCAGTGTTTGTCGCGAAAAAAAAAAAAAAACCCAAGCGGCGCAGTCAAGGATGGGAGAGTAGGTGATTAATACGGAGCACAGTGTTCCTGTCCAGCAGACAAAGTGCTATTGATTCGGCTTAGGAAGGGAGAAGCACGCGGTGGAGGAGGAGGAGGAGGAGGAGGAGGAGGAGGAAAAAAGGTTAGCGTTTCCAGGCCCCTGGTTTGGGGTCAGCGGCGTGTGATTGGAGGAGTAATGACCCCCCCCCCCCGCCCCCCACCACCACCACCTCCTCTGCAGGAGGTACCGAAGCAGTCAGCCAGGAAATAGAGACATTCTCCGGCTGGTTGGGCCGCGGCCGCCGCGCGCCACTCGCCGCGCCGAGTCCCTTTTCCTACTCTGTCAATAGTGGTTGTAAAAATGGACATCCAGCGGGATGGATATATCGGAGCCGCCGTGCGTGGTGGTCGGTCAAGCGGTGTGCGACGATGAGTGGGATGGACGCCAGTCGTATGAAACGGTATAGATAGATTTTTTTTTGGTAATAGGAGTGGTCATTTTTTTTACATTAGAAGTTGGTAATTATGTGTGCCCATGCCGGCCGTGCAATTGCAAAACACATATTTGGGACACACACACACGCACATGCACTCTCTCTCTCTCACTCTCACGCACGCACAGAGCTGTCGGCGTGGATGGATGCTGCAGTAACATCTGCTGTGTGCGTGCGTGCGTGTGTGTGTGCGTGCGTGGTGAATAGGCACGTGTGCCAGCTTGGAGTCACTTCACAGAACAGGCCTCTTTACCTCTTGGCCAACCCCTCGTCTATATACCCCCTCCATCCATCCTTCCATCCTAGACCCCCCTCTCTCTCTCTCTCTCTCTCTCTCTCTCTCTCTCTCTCTTCTCTCAGATCACTGGTTCCAAGCCTCCTAGCCACCACCTGTTAGGTAATTTGCAGCGATGAAGGAGAACAACTGCACTGTCTGAGGGCAATTTCTCTCTCTCTCTCTCTCTCTCTCTCTCTCTCTCTCTCTCTCTCTCTCTCTCTCTCTCTCTCTGTCTCCTTCTCTCTCGTCCTTCCGGGGGGGGGGGGGGGGGGCAGGGTTCGGTCAACACTTTGATGTCGCACAACTAGAGTCCTGACTGCCCTATAACATTCACAGCTCAGAGGTTTCGTTCGGTCTTAATTCTCCACAAATCTCTGTGATTGTAATTGTACTATAACCAGCAGTGTCAATTCCTTCCATTGCGTTTATATTATTGTCTAAAGTCGATTTGTGCCACGCGCGGTTCCATTCGCTCGTTTTGGCTTACTCACTCCATTGCGCATCAAATATTTCATGGATTAAAATAATAAAATTCCCCATAATCAGTAACATGTACTGTAGATGATACTTTTTTCAACCAAATGTGGTTTTATTGAAAGGCAATTTATAGATGGTACATATATATTGGTATAAGGGGGTGTCATTTCCAATGTTATTTTGCCTCTTTAATTAATCAGAACGTTGCTTTTTGCTTGATACCGTTTCTTATCGAAAGACAATACAATCATGATCACGATCTGTACCAAATGAATACGGGAACTTCATAGATTACACATAACATGGAATTAAGTAAAATTAAATAAAATTGCGAGCTATGGCTTAGGAGGGCTGGAATAGCAGTGGGTTTTGGCCTTTGTTTGTTGGTTGTTTGGTCCGTGCGGTCACCTGCTGCTGATGTCACAGGTTCAACTCCCGATCCCGACGACCTTTGCTGCGTGTCACCCTCTATCCACATCTCTCTCTCTCTCGCCATTTGCTGTCAGTCTACTGTGATCTATCGATAATGGCAAAAATCCAAAACAATATCTAAAAAAAACGGAAAGCAAAGTGTGCTCTGTGAAGTGCAAAACTCCACCAGGAGGCGTGTGCCAACAAGACCACTTACACTGTATGATGCTCTAAGATCAAACTTCCTGGCAAACTGTTCTTGCCTCTTGGCCAACCCCCATCCTTCCATCCTTCCATCCTTCCATCCTACATCCTCTCCTCTCAGTTCACTCGTTCCAAGCCTCCTAGCTACCACCTGTTAGGTAATTTGCAGCGATTGGGTGCAACTGCACCGTCTGAAGGCAATCTCTCTCTCCCTCTATCTCTTTTCATCTCAATGTCTCTCCTCTGTGTGTGTGTGTGTGTGTGTGTGTGTGTGTGTGTGTGTGTGTGTGTGTGTGTGTGTGTGTGTGTGTGTGTGTGTGTGTGTGTGTGTGTGTGCGCGCGCGTGCACGTGCGTGCGTGCGTGCGTGCGTCAAAGTTGTGAAGTTGTACCACTGTTGTCTCGACAGCCTTTTACTTTTTAGAGAGAGAGAGAGAGACAGAGAGTTGGGGGTGGAGGGTTGTGGAACAGTGGGTTTTGGCTGAAGATTTGAGATGCTCTTAATTAGTCCAACACATGGTAAATAACACAGTACATGTGCATGTCCAGCACTTCAATACCAAATGACTCAGTACTCCCGCAACATCAATCAGGTCATGTTATTCTGGTTCATGATACTGCATATAGTTCAATAAATGAAACGCACCAAAGGCAACGCTTATATAGTTCACATTGGATGTGGTTTTATTCATTTGCATTGTCGTAAACCCGTAAGTAAGTAGCCGTGTCTCGTTTATTTACAAATTAAATTTGATTGAAAAGAAAAATAAGAGCATTGACTAGCAGGTCAAGCAGGTCAAGAAGGTACAAAATGGTGCTACTATACCTGGGTTGCTACAACATACAGTACAGCACACGCACACGCACACATGCACGCACGTACGCACCACCCATGCATGCGCACACAACAATCAACAGCTCACAAGTTCACAAAGTTGTTTTTACGCTTCAAGTTGCAGAAACTTCATCCGTGTTAGACAGCTAAAGCTTTTTTCTGTCCAGATTGATTTTTCCTCTATCTCTCTCTCTCTCTCTCTCTCTCTCCCCCCCCTCTCTCTCTCTCCATCCCTTTCTGTCTCCTTTTAATAGAGGAGAGCTTTCTTCAAAGCCCTCTTGGTTGCCCAAAGCCAGCTGGAAACTCCTGCGTTTCAAAGCTTGCCATCCGTTCGAACCTCCCCCCCCCTCTCCCTCTCCCTCTCTCTCCTGCTCTCTCTCTATCTCTCTCTCTCTCTGATGAGGGCTTGCGTGGTGAGAGAGGTGTATGTTCTTCTCTCAGTAGAAGGTACATAGCACCATGGAGGTGTGTGTGTGTGTGTGTGTGTGAAGTTGTTCTGCAGGCGATCAATAGCGTCTCTCTCCCCTTAAGCTGGAAAGTTCACGTTTGTGTGGACAAAGGAAAACAAAAGATAAGGTGCATTTCAAAAACTCCTGAATCAAAGACGTCTTGTTCACAGATAGCCAGCCGTGTGTGTGTGTGTGTGTGTGTGTGTGTGTGTGCAGTGTAGTGTAGTGTCTACCTTCACAATATCTGTTGTATTGTTCTGTTGTATCTGACTATTGTTCCCCTGCTAAGATTGATCATCACTTTTCTTCTACTAAATTGGATGACATAAAGATTAAATGAGCAATTAAAAAATGTATTAGATAATTGACTGTATGAAGTCGAGCACTATCGAGTTACTATAGTAAAATATTACTGTAGTATTATTTTCTTTTCCCAGTAACGAGTAGTATAACGAATTACT
>NC_137885.1:9989954-10019954 GCF_963924005.1 Protomyctophum bolini
AGAAATGGAAAATTATTGGAATTCAGGCAAGGTGCCCTTGATTTATGAACCCCCTCGCATTGTAACTGAGTGGTAATGTTCCACTTACCTCACCTGAGGGCTTATACAGTCCTGGAGGAAAGCACACACTGGTGATTTCTATAGATTGGGGAGGACTTTGGTCCAGTCTGGCCCAGTTGAAGGGTTATGGTTGGAGAGAGAGAGAGAGAGAGAGAGAGAGAGAGAGATTTCATGCATTCTCCCAAAAGTCCAGTCTTTGGCTGCCTCATACTTCTCTCTCTATTTCTTGTTTATTATCCCTGTATGGAGAATGATGTCTAACGAAACACCATCAAAATAAGACTGCCCCCTGCGGTGAATTAACCTTTAATTCAGACTTTGCCAAACACTCAAGGACAAAGGTTGCCTGCCTGTCTGCACCAAAATCTCTTCGCCAAACACATTTCAGACTAATGTTCCCCGCAGAATATGGATGCCATGGGGTTCAAGTGGTTATAATGGCTGGTCTGTTAGAGTGAGATCCTATGGGGCGAAGTCACAGACTTGAGATGCGTTTCTCAATCCCGCGAAAGCACTTTCCTCACAAATGGGACACCGTTAAAAAGGGAAATAAAACAGCCTTTTTCAACGGTATAATAAAGTTAATGCCAAGGAGCAATTGTTACAACGAGCAAAACGACCACACATTTCTGAACTATCTGTAAGTTGGTATGTACGTACTATTTGTTATATTGAGAAAGAAAGAAAAGTTTCACATTAACAAAAGTAACACACACGAGCGGGAACATATGACCAGCATGCAGCCCTTCCTTTCCAATTTCACACACATTTCCATTCCCTAATATGCTTTTCTTCATAATTGAACTATGATGAGTGCGCCATAAGCGGTCACATCTGTGTGTGTGTGTGTGTGTGTGTGTGTGTGTGTGTGTGTGTGTGTGTGTGTGTGTGTGCGCGTGTGCGTGTGCGCGTATGTGTGTCTGTGTGGAGGAACGGGTGAGTTTAACTGTTTATCCTTAGATTACCTACCCGGAGCAGAGAAGCGAGTCAAGCGAGTAATTCCAACATGTCCGTCATCTGTCCCAGGTTCTGTGCACCGCAGCCTGCACACGTCCCCACACACCCGGGCCAGAAGTTACCGTTTGTTTCACAAGTTAGGGATTAGAAAGAAAAAAACTAAACAAAAGAACAAAAGACAAAGCAAATGCACAAAAAAAACATCTGTTTTCTTACCTGGTGTGGCATCTATCATAATACATTTGGTGAAAATATAGGCTTGCATCCCAAAATAAAATTGCCTAATGGTTGGCGTGGTCACCCATTGTACCTTTGTCCCCCGCCGCTAATAAAAGGACATACAATAGAACAGTATAGGAATGAATAGACAAACATAACCATTGATATGGGTTTGTTTCACTCTTCTTCTAAACATAGACATACTGTATACGCACAGTATATACCATCACTGTCGGACAGAAACCTTGTATCTGAAGGATGGAGAAATGGCAGAACAAAGTAACGAGAAATAGAAGCAAGTATATACCAAAAGAATGTGGGTCCATTTGGTTCCATGTGTGTGCACTGTTACACGGCGACAGTGCTTTAGGGTGTGGAGAGACAGTGAAACCCTGCTGTTAAGGCAGTGCTTTAGGGTGTGGAGAGACAGTGGAACCCTGCTGTTAAGACAGTGCTTTAGGGTGTGGAGAGACAGTGAAACCCTGCTGTTAAGACAGTGCTTTAGGGTGTGGAGGGACAGTGAAACCCTGCTGTTAAGACAGTGCTTTAGGGTGTGGAGGGACAGTGAAACCCTGCTGTTAAGACAGTGCTTTAGGGTGTGGAGGGACAGTGAAACCCTGCTGTTAAGACAGTGCTTTAGGGTGTGGAGGGACAGTGAAACCCTGCTGTTAAGGCTTTAGGGTGTGGAGAGACAGTGAAACCCTGCTGTTAAGACAGTGCTTTAGGGTGTGGAGAGACAGTGAAACCCTGCTGTTAAGGCTTTAGGGTGTGGAGAGACAGTGAAACCCTGCTGTTAAGACAGTGCTTTAGGGTGTGGAGAGACAGTGAAACCCTGCTGTTAAGACAGTGCTTTAGGGTGTGGAGAGACAGTGAAACCCTGCTGTTAAGACAGTGCTTTAGGGTGTGGAGAGACAGTGAAACCCTGCTGTTAAGACAGTGCTTTAGGGTGTGGAGAGACAGTGAAACCCTGCTGTTAAGACAGTGCTTTAGGGTGTGGAGAGACCTGCTTTAGGGTGTGGAGAGACCTGCTTTAGGGTGTGGAGAGACAGTGAAACCCTGCTGTTAAGACAGTGCTTTAGGGTGTGGAGAGACAGTGAAACCCTGCTGTTAAGACAGTGCTTTAGGGTGTGGAGAGACAGTGAAACCCTGCTGTTAAGGCTTTAGGGTGTGGAGAGACAGTGAAACCCTGCTGTTAAGACAGTGCTTTAGGGTGTGGAGAGACAGTGAAACCCTGCTGTTAAGACAGTGCTTTAGGGTGTGGAGAGACCTGCTTTAGGGTGTGGAGAGACAGTGAAACCCTGCTGTTAAGACAGTGCTTTAGGGTGTGGAGAGACAGTGAAACCCTGCTGTTAAGACAGTGCTTTAGGGTGTGGAGAGACCTGCTTTAGGGTGTGGAGAGACAGTGAAACCCTGCTGTTAAGACAGTGCTTTAGGGTGTGGAGAGACAGTGAAACCCTGCTGTTAAGACAGTGCTTTAGGGTGTGGAGAGACAGTGAAACCCTGCTGTTAAGACAGTGCTTTAGGGTGTGGAGAGACAGTGAAACCCTGCTGTTAAGACAGTGCTTTAGGGTGTGGAGAGACAGTGAAACCCTGCTGTTAAGACAGTGCTTTAGGGTGTGGAGAGACAGTGAAACCCTGCTGTTAAGACAGTGCTTTAGGGTGTGGAGAGACAGTGAAACCCTGCTGTTAAGACAGTGCTTTAGGGTGTGGAGAGACAGTGAAACCCTGCTGTTAAGACAGTGCTTTAGGGTGTGGAGAGACAGTGAAACCCTGCTGTTAAGACAGTGCTTTAGGGTGTGGAGAGACAGTGAAACCCTGCTGTTAAGACAGTGCTTTAGGGTGTGGAGAGACAGTGAAACCCTGCTGTTAAGACAGTGCTTTAGGGTGTGGAGAGACAGTGAAACCCTGCTGTTAAGGCCTTAGGGTGTGGAGAGACAGTGAAACCCTGCCGTTAAGCGTGCGGTCGCTGTGTTTTCCTGTGGTTCGACAAGCGAACCCAAATGTACTCATGTGGTAAACCCCACCCTTCTGCTGCCACAAGCAGGGCAAAACAAACACCAAGTATTATTATTAAAAAAAAAACACACACCCCGTGTGAATTGAGGGGCGCTCTTATCATCTGTACATCACCATGACGTAAAATAGACACACTGCCTGTTTGCTCAGACACTATGATGCGAAATTCTCCATTCATTTGTCAATAAAGTACCACAGACGAAAAACTGTCTTAAGTCCAAATTTCATTCTGACCCCTCCACGAAAAGGCCTCGTTGTCCTGAATCCTTATCTATAATTTATACATTATGGATCAATAGTGTGGACTTAGACAGTTTTTTCGTCTGTGGCATTCAGGGGCTAGGCTACCATTTTGAGAGAGAGAGAGAGAGAGACAGACAGACAGACAGAAGTGTGTGCACACGTGCGTATGACATACCAGCTTGTAGATTTTTTTTGCTATTCTTGCGCAATGAATTAAAAATAGCCGATCTACAAGCTCACAACGCTCAACGCATCACAAAACAACGTGGTGCTTTGTGAGATTTTAGATCTGCTATCTCCACGTTTCGAGCTTGTGGATCTGCTCCTTTTAATGCTTTTGTGTGAATGTAGTATGATCGAGTAGGGCCTTAATTAACGGAAAATATCAAAGATAGAACATGAAGTTAAGAGGTTGATCTGCCCGACAGAATTTTAATACCTTGCTGAAAACCATCTAGTCTTAGAGAATCAGACTTGAGTGTTACTTTGTCTGTTTTCTTTTCTAAAGGTTTCATGACATTAATTTTCATCATTTTTCTTTTTTCTTTTCGGTTTTATGATTGGACTTTGAACATTCAGTGGATTTTCTGTGTTCTGGCTGGAGTTTTCTTTGTGATTTGGAAGCCTTTTGAGCTGCAATGAAAACAGGCAAAACAGTGAAAACAGTGACATCTGCTGGCAAATCCCATTGACATAATAATGGGATTTGCAGGCTGTGACATCACAAAATCAGAGCACTTGTTGTGGAGCCAGAAAACGCCAGACCACAGAAAATCTACTGAATGTTAAAGGTTCTATTTTTGACTAATGTTCCCCTCAGAATAGGCATGCTGGGGTTCAAGCCAGTGGTTGAAGTAACGCATGAATCTTAAAAGCCACCTATAATTCATAAAAGCCACTCATAAGTCGTGAAAGTCACTTATCTTACAAGTCACATATAAATGTGTCACAGTCGAACACCATGGCGTCATAATTCAGTTTAAAGTATGTGTTCTACTAACCACACTGGTGTCTGTGAACTTATAAAGTACGTATTCTGCTAACCACACTGGTGTCTGTGACGGTATAATCTTCCTGTGTTCTTTGTGCCATCTCAGCCGTCGCCTTTTGATGTCGTTAAAAATAATCACGCCAGCAAAGTTGACACTCTGAAATTAGCATGGCTGAGAGTTGATGTGTCTGCCCGCAAAATATACAAAAATATGTATTGAAAATAGCAGATATCTCACGCACGCACACAGAAAAACAGATGTTATCAGTGGTTCTCAAAACTGTCAAGGCAGACCCCCTAGATTATTTGGCCGCGGACCCCACCACCTCAAAATATTGTGTTACAGGGACACCCCCAGAAGCAAGGATTTGAGTTGAAAATGTAAAAAAACACACACGTGTGAACTGAGTGGTGCAATTCCCCCCCCCCCCCCTCTCTCTCTGTCTCTCTCTCTCTCTCGCTCTCATTAGAGACACAGCACTACGCCTCTCTCTGTTTCTGGTGCCCCCTACTGCTATTAATAAGTCACATACTCGTGCTCATTCAGGTACACAAACAGGTACACAAACAGGTACATACACGGACATTGCTGGTTGTAGGAGTGGTTGCACCACTCAAAAAACATATGTATATTCACAGAGCAAATGTAAATCACACCCGTGTGAAGTGAGGGGTGCTCTTATCATCGTACATCATCTTGACGTAACATAAATTCCCATTGTCAATTCGAATTTCACTTTGTGTATAGAACAAAAAGTACCGATTTGCTCAGAAACAAAATGACATAAATTCTCCATTCATTGTCAATGGGAATGTAATGTTTGTGCAAGATGAAAATCTACAACCCTCTAGCCCTAGCGCCCTCAAAAAAGCAGATCTACAAGCTCTCACAGCGTGTCACTTTGTGCTGCACTGTGAGCTTGTAGATCTTCTATTTTTGAACAGCCAAAGTATAAAATAAAGGTCAAAGCGGTTAAAATCTAAAGAATGGCACGGATTGCTCTCCCCCATCTTAATGGGTTCAAAACCAAACGTGACGGTCATTCCACATGAAACGTTTATTCATGTCACTTTACGTGACCTTTGGGCTTGGCGCTGGGAAATGGCCTCAGCCGTCGCCTTGGACCTCTGGGCCACGCGTTGGACTACAAACAGAGCCTTTAATGCTGACCTCTGGGCCACGCGTTGGACTACAAACAGAGCCTTTAATGCTGACCTTTGGAGGGCCATTTCGGAGAGGTCATGTTTGACCACACGTCTTTACTTTTTTAGAAATGCATGCGAACTGACTAAATGATGAGGGACTGTCTAAATGATGCCGCGACACCAATAAGTGGATACATGATATCCACTCATGTGTGTGGGTGCGCATGTGTGTGTTGTTTGAACAAATAATTCCATCAATGTGATCAGCTGTTATGGAAGCCAGCTTTGCTTTGATTTCATAATCTCATTTTGTATTGTTGAGATAGTGTCTCACACCTTCCTCTTGACAATATAACACCTATAGATTCTCTTTGGGGTTCAGGTCAGGGAAGTTGGTCGGTCTGTTAAGCACAGTAATACCATGGTCAGTACACCGATTACTAGTAGTTTTGGCACTGCTGGAAAAGGAAATCCATCAAGTGCTCTCAAATATCCTGATAGGTGGCTGTGTTGACTTAACCTGACTCTGCCAGATTGCGACGGTATTGAGTTCATAACTTCCCTCCTCCTGCCTGCATCTGGGCTCTCTCAAGCAGAAACGATAAACCGGAAGCTGCAGGACAAAAATGATGATATCGCCATAATAATTTCGAGTTGTAGTCCTTTTAGGTTGTGTTTACATTTACGCTCTGGCATAGCTTCAATATGCCACCAGTCTTGCGTTTATCTCGCCTCTAGCGGCCGCATATCGCTCCGGTCTGATTTGGACCGGAGTACATCGTCTCTGCCTGAGAGACACCAGACTCACCCTTCTGGCACCAGGCTAGTGTTGACTCAGTGGACAGACACCAGCAGATGACATGGCACCCCAAATCATCACTGACTGTGAAAACTTCTACTTTACTATCTCAAAGGAAAATATTGTACTTTTACTCCACTACGATATTTAAAAACTATAGTTACTTACTAGTTACTTTGTAGATTTTGATTAGTATTTCAAAACATACATTACCCACTACAATTTGTGAGCTTGTGGATCTGCTATGGTGTGCCACATTAAGGAGATCAACATGGCACCGGCTTCCCTGATTGGTGCACCCATCCCGTCAGCCTCATTGATTGGCCAAGCTTCATGCGACATTTGAAGCTCTGTACTATAATATAAGAGTTAGAGGGCAGAATGCAGCTCAGTTCCTTTACACAGTAAGCCTTGCAAAATATAATTAAGTCAAAGTTAATGTCCAAAATGTTACACTGGACATTGCATCTGAACGGAGGACCACACAGAGATTTCCACGCTGGCGTTGCGGTCGGAGACAAGGTGTACTACTTCAAAGCCAACGGTAACATGTACGACAGGGAGCACATGAACGTACACATCTTCAACACGGTGTCTCTGCGCTGGAGGAAGTTGCCCAGACTGATAACGGAATTGGAACGTCCCTTTGAGGTTCCCTCCAAGCTACCCGCCATGCTAGACTATTACACGGCCGTGCTGATACAAGACACCATCTACCTCTGGGGCTGGTATGGTAAGCACACGAAGAAGTCCCGCAATGTCCTTTTTGGGTTTGACATCGGCAGCCACAGATGGTTCAAGCCCAAGATTTCTGGGACTCTTCCGGAGGAGAAGCCCAACTATGTAGTATCGGTCTTGGGGAAGATCATTTATATCTGTGGAGGATGCATGAGGCCAACTGGAGTCACTAATGACATCTACAAGTTGGACACCACCACGATGGTCTGGGCGTTAATTGACACCGGGGGCACTCTGCCACCTTCTTCGGAACCTCGTTTTTCCACCATCATCGAGAAGAAGATGTTTGTATTTGGACTCAATCACGCCGTCTGCGTGTTTGACACAGAGACCAACTGCTGGCTGGGCACACCTTCTGCACAGCTCCCAGGAGAATGCTGGGATCGTTCAACCTCTGATGGACCATGCGATGGCTGTAATCTCACTGGGGAGAAACGCTGTTGTCCGGACTCTAATCATTCAGCCTTTGCCCACAATGGAGAGCTGTACATATTCCGTAGCTGCAGCACCAAACAGAACTGCACTGATCTATGGAAATTCAACCCAGAGACCTTCTCCTGGATGAAAACTGAACCCAAAGGCCTTGGCCCGAGTCCAACGACTAGTATGTGCTGTTGCAGGGTGGGAGATCGCATCTTCTTCTTTGGAGGAAAGAGCACACCCGATGACCTGTACATCTTAGACTTGAGTCCCTGTCTTAAGACCTTATGCAAGCTAGCAGTTACTCAGCACAGTCTGGAGCAATCGGAACTTCCACCTAACATCAAGTGGGAAATGGCAGCTATGGCTACTAACAGCAACAGAAAATAAGAAACCAAATATGTTTTGTATTAAGAGATGGGGCATATTCCGCAGCTACATTTTACCTTTCATTTTTTTTGTTTTTGAGTTGTTTCTGATAACGCACATGCTTTGTTCCATGCTGCACAAGATGCTACGCGTTGTATTGGTTTTCTTTTGAGCAAAGCACTAACTGAGTATTTCCGTTATTGCATTATTGATGCTCAGTTTTGTGTGTAGTGGGGACGGACCACCACATTAAGAGCTTCACCCTTGCCTGCTGCATGGAATCCAACATGGCACAGCACGCAAAGCCCTGTGATGGTCAAGGAAGCTATCAAGGTTTGTTGCACGCAAAATGGATCGCATACACATACAGCAAAGCTGTAAATGGGCTTTTCAAGAAGATGAGATTCCCCCTCTCCTCAGATGAGATATATACGACAACAATAGCCCTTTAGACAGGCCTCAGGAAAAGGCAACAAACCTTTTTCCATTCAAATAGATTTGGCTGTTTGCTTTGAGTCTGTGGCACAGATTAAGTCCTTGCAGTGACCGCAATGGATGTGATGAGTGTCGGGGAGTTAAACATTAAAGCTGCACAAACCCTAAGACGTTATGAGGACAAAATAGTACCACAGACGAAAGACAGTCTTAAGTCCAAATTTCATCCACGAAAAGGCCTCGTTGTCCTGACGCCTTATCTATCATTTATACATTATGGATAAATAGTGTGGACTTAGACTGTTTTTCGTCTGTGGCATTAATGAACGGGGACATCATCAGATGCCTCTACCATTAAAACTGCGGCCACACTTATGTGATAATAATGAAAAGCTTGCTGATGCCACATTCAGCCACATTCGCGCTGCTACACGGTAGCAAATACGACAGGGACTCCCAAACACACAAAGTCACTTGTTGGATCACCGCTCAAAGAATAAAGAAAATAAATACCTCAAAAGATGCAATTCCGAGAACTGTCCATACGATATCCAGAAGTGAAAAGGGCCCTGGCAAGCACTGACAAGGTCAAAGATCTGCACCACCTTGATGTCTCGCTAGACATCCCTCTCATGTGACAAATGTGATAGCTCTCAGCCATGAAAGAGACAAAGCATCAGGGAAAAGACATGAAAGTGTCATGCCGGTGGCATGTGGAAGCGCCAAATAAAGACCATAGGGAGTGTTCTGAACTCCATTGGACACTCAACGATGCTTCACTACGGGCATGACGCCATGGCCATAGTCAACAGTCGACCCCTCAACAGTCATGACAGCCTACAACCACTCACCCCCAATCATCTGACCCGCATTTAGTCCAGCACAGCCCTGACTCCACCTGGTGCTTTCCTATGTTGAGTATCTGCACAAAGTCATCGCCAGACAGCGTTGAAACTCGCCAGAGAAGATGGCAATAGGAGATAAGAGACTGAATAAGTAAGGCAGATGTTTGAGTAAACAAGCGGCGTTTTAGCGTCCTGTGCAGACGTTACTTCTGCTGTTAGAAGCTTCTTAAGCCCGGCACAGTTGAATGGACACTATAATTAGTGTCAATTGTGTTAGTTTATTAGGTTTATTATTTGATATGACAGTGTTCATAATTTAGGTGGGATATGGGATATGCCCATTGAACAATCATTCGTATTTTTTCTTGTTTTATTGTGAAATGTACCTGTTCTAACTTCTAAGTCAATATCCCTTTTTAGTTTTGAGTTTTAAGGTTTTTATTTTGAAAGGAATTTTGATGACATACTTACTAGCGTGACAGCAGAGAGGAAATCTAGATTATCAAACTGACATTGCATTTTATATTTTATTTCATTTTTATTCATACATTCATTCATACAAGAGGCAATTTTTGTAAGTGGCAAATCTTATTGTCTCCGATATTGTGTGTCCAGATGCACCAGCCGACCTCTTCACTTCTTTGATCTCTTCAACAGGGGGTCCGAGACCCATGGGGGGTCCTCAAAGATACTGCGGGGGAACCGCTGAATCTTTATGTGATAGGGTCTTTATTATTTTATTTTTTACATGCACTTGAACCCTTACATTCCCATTCATGGGGAACATTAATAAATGGTGCATTTACCAGTATATATATATTGTACATTACATTCACCCATCCACACACGCATTCATACACTGAAACCATGCAAGGCCCCAATCAGCACATTAGGAGCAATTAGGGGTTCGGTGTCTTACATGAGGCGAAAATAACAGAGTGACAAGTTGGCGATGAGGTTTGGTGTACAGGGAAAAAGATCAGGCCAAGTCCAAGTACCGAGACAACGGTCGAGTTTACATTACAGTATTGACGATTTAAGTTGCTAAATGTCTGAACTCACATTTAACATTTAACATGATTCTAATATGTAGTGGGGGACTGCATGGGGCTCCTTGCTTAGGGGTCCCTGGCCTGGAAAACAGTGACGATCGATCCCTGCTGTAAAGTAACCCCCAGTCGTCGTGACTGATTTGTCTCTCTCCACTGCAGTTACCAGCATTGCGGTGCCACAAATCTCCCCGAGGCTTGGACGTCCGACTGACTCCCTGTAGAAGTCACATCTTGTGTCTGTAGGTAGACATTAACGCACGCACGCACGCGCACACACACACACACACACACACACACACACACACACACACACACAAATGTTAAACCACTCGAGCCCTTTCGAGACAGTCAAGGCTTTTTTTTCTGATAGTTTATTTTAGATTTGGAGAAAGGAGAAGACATTTTTATTTCATCTAGTTAGGCACTGGTCTACTTGGGAGTAATGCAAGTCTGGACTTAAGTATGAGTCTTCTTGGTTTGCTTGCTCAGGTGTAAACAGAAAATGGTGGGTCCGAACCACGTCGGACCCACTTGACGATAATAAAACACAAACTCGTATGGGCCATGGACATTATACAAGTAAGCACAGTCACTGTCTCCAATGGAAAAGGTGAAAGTTGGTGACACATTGCAGGTCAACCTTCCTTACCTCATCAAGACTTAACAAAACAAAAAGCTGTAGGTTTTGCATATTGTGGTTGAATGAGATGTAAAGCCCAAACCATATAGTTTGTTTATACTGTGTGACAGAGTTGCGCAAACAGTTCACTCACGCCCTCCTGAATTTATTCCGTATTTTTTTGGAAAGCGACACCTTTGCATGATGGAGTAGATTGTTGATATTACGGGAACGGTTTGCATCTGTGATAAAGTGAAAAGAAGCGCAGCGCTAACGTAACATGGTATAATCATCGGTTGGGTGTACTGTACGTATCTGCAGAAACACATGCCATTGATTATATTAGGGCAGATTCATTTATAATAATATACAATAATCCTTTCGATCATGGCCGGCCCAAACATTGCCTAGCTGGAACCATGCTTAAACAGTACATTACAGTCTCTGAATACATTGGAGGTGAGTGGTCTCTCTCTGAACAGTGAAGTGTGTAGATTCTACCGATCCCATGGCAGGACCGTCAGTTAAGGCAAAACACACTCCTGTCACTGAGCTAAGCTTAGCAATTAAGCCGCATCATGGCGTCTTTCAATTAATGTTGCCACTCTAATGCTTTGGTGATCAATGTGCCATACGGTATGGGAGACCAGGAATGAGCTTCTCTAATTGGTCCATTCCACCCATTAACTTCATGGATTGGTTAAACTTCACTTGAACATTTGTATCTATGCACCAATAACTGTTAGAGCACACAATACGACTCCAGTCTACTACTAGTGAATTGTATTGATTTATGCTTATCTACAAAGCAAGAGTTGAATAAATCCAGTTGCATCAACGTTGGTGCTTAGTGTCTACAATGCTACACTGGACGTTTCATCTGAATGGAGGAACACACAGAGATTTCCATGCTGGTGTCGCAGTTGGACACAAGGCATACTACTTTAAACCACACGGTAGCATTAGCATGGATGTGCACATTTTCAACACAGTGACTTTGCGCTGGGAGGAGTCGCCTCGACTGTTGACACAATCAGAACACCCCCTTGAGGTTCCCTCCAAGGTTCCCGCCAGGCTCACCCAATACACAACTGTCCTGATCGGACGTACCGTATACCTCTGGGGGTGGAGAGATATGTACTCAGAGAAGAACATCAGTGTCCTTTTTGTATTTGATGTCGACACCCATAGATGGTTCAAGCCGAAGGTTTCTGGGACTGTTCCAGAGACGGAGCATAGCTACTCGGTCTGTGTTTTGGGGAAGATCATTTATATATATGGAAGAAACAACGGTCGCCCTAAGGACATCTACAAGTTGGACACCAGCACAATGTTATTGTCCTTAATTGACACCAGAGGCATACCACCAGATACTTCAACGTATCACTTTGCCACCATCATTGGGAAAAAGATGCTTGTTTGTGGTTATTGGGGCAATAATTGGATCAGAGTGTTTGACACAGAGACTGACAGCTGGCTAGAAACACCTTCTGCACATCTCCCAGAACGACCTGCCTGGGGTTATGACAATGCACTTACCTACAATGGAGAGCTGTACATGTTTGTAGGAAGAAGCAAACAGGACTGTGGAATATCAGAATATCTGTGGAAATTCAACCCAGGGAGCAACTCCTGGAAGAAGATTGAGCTGAAGGGGAACGGCCCGGGTCCAACATATTCTATGTGCTGTTGCATGGTGGGAGATCGCATACTTTTCCCTGGGGGACGGAACATGACCGATGAGCTGTACATCTTAGACCTGAGTCCTAGTCTGAAGACGTTATGCAAGCTAGCAGTTTTTCAGTATGATCTGGAACAATCAGATCTCCCACACAACATCAGGTGGGAACTGGCACCCATGACCAGCAACAGCAACGGAGAGAAAAGAACATGAGTGTGCTTGTACACGTGCGCGCACACACACACACACACACACACACACGGTGGCTGATTCTTCGCTTGCGAAGATCATAGGAGTTTAGCGTTAGGAGTCCTTTAGCTTTGCCTTGCGGCAGGCACGTTCATGTTAGTATAATCCGATCCTTGATTTGCAGATTCTCGGGTAACTGGTGCACTTGAACCCCTGTCCTGATGCGGCTGCAGTAGAGGTCTGGGTGGGTTGGTCACCCTTTCGGCGAGCACGTTTGTGCATTGCAGCTGTCTCCCTGATGTTGCTGAGCTTCGCAGCAGCTACATTTACAGCAGAACGCCAAGAGTTTTTGTCAGTGGCAGTGGACTCCCACGTTTTCACTTGTAAGCCTGCTACCATAAGTTGGTATTTGAGCTGGTCTTTGAAACGTTTACGAGGTTCGCTTCTGTCCCGCTTCCCCTGACACAGCTCCCTGTAAAGGACTGCTTTTGGCAGCCTGGTGTCCTCCATGCGTGAGACGTGCCCGCAGTCCAGCGCAGCTGACGAACCAGCAGTGTGGCTTCTATGCTGGGTAACTGAGCTCTCTCCAGGACTTCAATGTTCAGATGGTCCTGCCATCTGATGTTTAGGATAGAACGCAGGCAGGAAGCCTCAGCTGCTTCCTATAGAGGACCCATGATTCTGAGCCATACAGTAGCGCACTGAGTACAACCTGTAAACTTGAATTGTGGTGGTCAGACGCAGTGAGTGGTTGTCCCACACCCGTTTGCGGAGCCTACCAAATGCACAGTTTGCTTTCGAGAGTCTATTGTCAATGTCTTTTGTGATTGAAGCATCGTTTAAAAGGACACTTCCAAGTATTTGAACTGCTTCACTGCACTTAGACAGGTAGTTTCAATGGTGATGGATGGTGGGTTGTACTCTCCACGGGGTGGGGGCTGGTAGAGTACTTCAGTTTTCTTGAGGCTTATAGTGAGTCCATATGCCTTTGCTGCTTCAGAGAAGTGGTTCACGATGAGCTGCAGTGCCTCCTCTGTGTGTGCTAAGAGGGCACAATCATCTGCAAAGAGTAGTTCTGTGATGTGTAAGTCAGTGGTATTTGTCTTTGCCTGTAGACGGCGTAGATTGAAAATACCACCATCAGTTCGGTATCTAATGTAGAGGCCTTCTGTTGCATCTGCTGTGGCCTCTTGAAGCATCATGCTAAAACATATAGCAAATAGGGTTGGTGCAAGCACACACCCTTGCTTCACCCCGTTGTTTACGGGAAAGGACTCTGAGATGCTGCCAGAGTGTTTGACCTGGCCTTTCTGCCCTACATGAAGTTGTTGAAGAATGGTGAGGAATTTGGGGGGGACAGCCGAGTTTGTACATGATTTTCCAGAGCCCCTCCCTACTCACCGTATCAAAGGCCTTTGTGAGGTCGATAAAGGCAGGCAGCATAAAGACCCATGTTCTGCTCCCGACATTTCTCCTGGATCTGCCTCGAGACAAAAACCATGTCTGTGGTTCCCCCTCCCAGATCTAAAACACACACACATACACACACACCCTTCACCGGTGGGCGGCAGTGTACATATTTTTTTAAGTCACTCCAGTAAAAGTAAACGCTATGACCAAACTATACCACATGCTATACGCAAGACACATAGTGTATACAATGCTGTGCAGACCAAAAGTGGATGCAATGTTTCGACACGAAACCAATCACGAATCCCTCTGTAACAAAATGCCCGCGACGCAGACAATCAGCACAGTCTGCGCCGTGTCCCTCTCCCCTCACTCCATGCAGCTGTCCTTCATTGATCCGCAGAGGGAGGGGAGTTGTCATTGATCCCGGGAGCAGCCCAGGGTCTTATTAAAACAACTGCTACTCGTCCCCAAAGCAAACGCAAGACGCGCAACTTACCTCACATATCTGATCTGACTCCATGCGGGGCCACGCATTGATTTACTAGGTTGGTGTTTGCATGTGTCAGATCCCCCCACACACACACACACATTCATGCACTCACTCGCACACTAAGCACGTGTCTGTGTTACTATACTTGTGAGGATGTCAACATTTTAAGACAGGAATTTTTAAGACAGGAATTTTATTAATGGCGTTTTTACCATTATGTTTGCCATTTGCAAATGGCCGGAAATGGCCAATAATAGATGATCTACTTCTGGACTGGACCGAAACCTATAGTGTAACTACATGTCTGACCATAACTCTAACCTGAATCATTTTCTAATTCTTAACTGTATTCATCTAAATATTACAAGAATCATTCCGCTCTGAAACAGCCATTTTTCTCCCATGATGACCTGCAGGAAAAATGGTCTCAAACTAAACTTGTGTGGGCATTTGGCCCTCACAAGTATAGTAATACCAGTGCGTGCGTGCACGCATGCACACACACACTCAAACAAGCTATAACTGGCTCCACGTCTACATGCCCAGCTGTAATTTGTGATAGCCGATCAAACTTCCTCACCAACCCACCAGTCAATATCATATCCTACACACACACACACACACACACACACACACACACACACAGCTAATAGGAATAAACATTTCACCTTTTGTCTAAACAATGGAGTCCAGTGTGTATTCCCTGAGGCCAGAGCGAGGTCAATGGGTGATGTGGTCAGATACATAACTGGGCTTTCCTTGATTTTTAAATGGCTCGCCTCCCACACTGGAGCCCATGGGCAGATCAATAGCCAGTCATATTCGGCAGAGAGGTGAGCCTAGGTACAACTTTAATTGTCACAGTCTGAAGACTCTCTTAGCCACTTAATACGTTGCCGAGCGGAGTCCCCCAGGGCTCCATACTGGTGTATTGCTTTTCCCCTGTTTTCGCTCCGCATTATAGAGAGGAGAGCGAGTGCATGTTTCCGGCATCGCCGCCGACGGACAATAACAGCCACGGCAGTGATTCCGTATTAGCGGTCATGTCCGACACCCTATACCCCAAACCCCGAACCCCAAACCCTATAGAGCGTCGCAGTCCCGCCCCCTACCAGGGCCCAGGAAATTATTCTCCGTTCATTTTCCTCATAGACATTTCAAAAAGTTTTTATTTAAAGACGTTTACGCCGCGGACAAAGCCAACTCTTGTCGTGACAAATCATGACAACAAACACAACTTTCTGGGCCGAACAAATAATTAGAAAGAAGAAAAAAGACGGCAGGTTACAACACTTTTTTTTGTTGTTTTTCTTATTTGTAATTATTTGTTTGGTCCAAAATATTGTGTTTGTTGTCATGAGTTGTCACGACTCGAGTTGGCTTTGTCCGCGACGTAATCGTCTTTAAATAAATACCTTTTGAAATGTCTATGGGACAAATGCATTGGGAATCATTTCCTGGGCCTGGCTTCGTCATGAAAGGGGGTGGGACTGCGACGCTCTATAACCTCATAGGGACGCCACGGGTGATTTTTAACCAGCCACGCATGTGTCTTTCCGGCAACGCATGTCGGGAGCCACGTTGACCGGCAATATACGCCGAGAATGCACTCACTCCTTCTGCCGCATCAAATGTCTTTGCTGCAAATGGCCGATATGTGCGCCTTACTCATAAGTGTTATACGTCGTTAGTGGAAACCTCATATGTTCGAGATTGTTACTTCAAAATTGAAAGTAGAAAAAATATATAGCAGCTCCACGAGCTCAAAACACGTGACGCATTTTCAGCTTGTAGATATGCTGCTTTTGCTACTTTTGTGTGACACTGTGGTATGGCGAAGGCGAGCATTGAAGCTGCACTATATATGTAACTTTCCTATTCTACCTCGGATTCGAACCCGGATACAAACCCGGTTTCCTGCACAAGTGCTGGCATGTTTTACCATTGAGCTAATAGAGGCTCAAAGGGCAGGCTCAAGGCATAAAGTATATTGAATCTTGACCTCCAGGCCAAAATCCGTGCCAATCCTTTGTCTAGGTGAGACACGATCTACACGTCTCAATAAAAGACAAAATACAACCACTCCATAACTTATATTGTATTGAACATACTGTACCAATATTGGTAAAAATGAAAAAAATATTTAAAAAAGTTTACATACAGTATAGTGCCACTTGTTTTTGCGAACAATAAGATTGGCTACTTTCGATCCAAATCTGTTGCTTTGTGCCAACGGCTGCAATTTGAAACTTGGAGGCAATAAGCTCTGTGGACACGTAGCAGCTCGCCACTTATTGGAGGAGGGGGCTGTTAAAATCTGCACTGCCCCCTCTGCCTCCCCTTCTATTACAAATGGAGATCAATTATCATGCAATAGTGCTATCGACTCACGGACACCCGCACGCACGCACGCACGCACACACGCACGCACGCACACACACACACACACACACACACACACACACACACACACACACACACACAGTTGACAATTGATTTTATTTCTTGCCGTTTGCACAATCTCCCTTTACACCTTTTGATGACATTACTGTCGGATTCCTATGTGTTCTCTTCATTCCATCTCATCTCAGTCCTACTTTCACACCTGTTGCCACATGTATCATCCCCACTGCCTGCCAGTTTCATGTTGTGGCTCCCATGGTCCAGTCCCACAGTTTTGCTCTTTTCCTGCCTTATACAGATTACTCTGTATGGGACTGCATTCATGGGTCAGACCTGTCTGTCTCCCTTCAATTTTTTTTGTCATTTCGTTGAAGTTCCAGTCCATAGACTTGGCTGGCAAATAATTGCATCATAACTACCTAAAACAAACAATAAAGTCCATAGACTGCCGACCGGTTATTTTGAATTAGGCTCTAAGCAAACATTAAACGTCCATAGATTAGGCTGCCACATGACGCAAATTTGGGAATGCCATGCATTGGAGGTGCTAGCGGCCCCTCAAAAAGTACAGAGCAAGGCCGGGTTCCGTTTACAAAGTCCAGAGGGTTTAAGTCTTTCAAATAAGCTAAACTAATTGTTGAAATTGTACCGCTGTACTGAGTGCATTGGGGTTCAACTTTTCGCTCCATGACACCCTCTCCACCTCTCTGCACATCTCTCTCCATCTCTGCAGTCTCCACCTCTGCTGCTCTCCTCCTCTCCTGTAACTGAATTGTTCTTTCTCATTCAATCAATACTCGGCAGCAGCTGCTCAAATTTATAGGAAAGAGAAGAAAAGATAAATAATACCCAGCGTGTTTCTGCATCCTTTCCCTGTGGCTTCCTGCAGCCAGCCATGAACACCCAGGGTAGTGTGTGTGTGTGTGTGTGTGTGACTGTGTGTGTGTGACTGTGTGTGTGTGTGTGTGTGTGTGTGTGTGTGCGTGTGTGTGTGTGTGTGTGTGTGTGTGTGTGTGTGTGTGTGTGTGTGTGTGTGTGTGTGGTGGTGGTTGGTTAGTACTGTATGTGTTGTACAGTGTTACATTGATAGTAACTGGTCTCTGGTGGAAAAGCAGATGCCGACATTATACCAAATTAAATAAACTGTACCACTGATGAAAAATAAATGAAAAAAAAGTATGTACTCATGCAAATATATAGGTACACACATGCACACAGATTATAGAAGCAAAGGTTTAACTTTTGTGTGTGTGTGTGTGTGTGTGTGTGTGTGTGTGTGTGTGTGTGTGTGTGTGTGTGTGTGTGTGTGTGTGTGTGTGTGTGTGTGTGACACAGGGTCTCAAAGGGGTCCCCTCCACGTCATCTGATGCCGCCCCGGTCACATCCGGCATTATTCCTGGAATGCAGAATTGCCGTTCTCAAATCACGGTAAATAGCACAAATACAGTAAGCATGATCTCTGAGCTCGCCGAGCGGCTGGTTCCGGAAGTCCTGATATAATGCATTCTGACCAAAGCTCACACTTATCAAAGACATGGTGATATTTGTGATGTCTGTCAGAATGTGAATCTGGTAGGCGATTTGAGGGGTGTATACATACGTGTGTGTGTGGTGGTGTTTTTATTATTATTTCTGCAGTCCTCTGGTCAGCGTGTTTTGGAGTTAATCACAGGCTGGACGGTTTGATGTCGGAGGAGGGGAGTTCAAAGAGTCAGGGCAGGGAGTCGGAGGGAAGATGGCCGCCGCCTTGGCGCTGCTAGCAGTTGTTTAGCGTAATTGGTGCTGTCAGTCGCGTTTCCCTTCATTACGGCATCCACAGCCCGCAGGGAGTGTGTGTGTGTGTGTGCGTGTGTATGTGTGTGCACGTGTGTGTGCGCGTGCGCAAACAGGTACACTGTATACACATTACACAGCATAGTGTACGCGCACTTGCCCACACGCAAAATAAGAAAGAAAGAAACATAACTCATATGATCGGTGACGGGCAGAAACCTTTTACTGTATTTATAAATGTTTCATGATTATTTCTTAAATCATTGTCAGTGAAAACTGCCGATCTACAAGCTCACAACGGGTCACGTTCTGACACATTGTGGACTCTGTAGATCAGCAATTTTCATTGGAACACCTATAGGTTTGTTTCGGACATACAAGGTTTCCACCCTACACAACACCCAACACAAATGTGCAATCCACACACAGACACACATACTATAAATAAGCACACTTATACGCACCGAATACATTACACACAACACGCATACACTCAAAGGGACGTGCATGCACGACACGTGCACACACATTGAAATAAGGAGAGCTGCTATGGTTTTGCAGCTCGACTGGGGAAATGTCAGCACATTCAAATGAGCGTACTGTACTTGGGATGTACACACGCACACACACACACACACACACACACACACACACCTTTAACCTGTGCGTCTCCAGTTCATCCGTGACCCCTCACGACTTGCCGTAAATAGTGCGCAGCCGTGTCACAATGAAGCGATTAGACCTCGTTAACGAGTTAGGTGGTGTCCTCCTCTCCGTAACGGCCACCTCGTTACGACACCAGGCAGAACATCTGGAACGGAGACCGTTAGCGCGCTCCGGTCCATGTGTGACCTGCCTGCCTGCCATTAACACAGCTGTCGGCGAGGAGGGCTCTCTCCCTGCGTGCGTACGCGTGCGTGCGTGCGTGCGTGCACCTACAAACTAATTGTGAGGGCCAAATCTCCCCACAATTCGAGAAAATACATTGTGATGATACTGTTCCTGCTTCTCACAAGATAAATGGTTGTTTTATGGTTTAAAAAAAACATTTCCATACAAATTGGGGTTATAGGGCATTTAGAGGTCCGGTCACAGCCAAGCCCCCGGGGCGGCTGGCCAACGGTGAAGCCGCCGAGACGCATAGTGGTCAAAGCTGGAAAATGCAGGCGTGCCCGTGCATATAGCACGAGGAAACCCCCGTGCAGCTGGGGTTTAACATTTGCCGCTCTGTAGCACTTCCGCATTTCACGGAAGTAGAGCGTTCTTCTGGGTGCTTCAACACGCCACTGAGCGACTTCCATTGAAATGAACAGCAGGGGGCTATCCTTTCCGCACTCTATCCTTTATAACACAGCACAACCGACTGGAGATCGGTTATTTGCGTCTTTAGAGTTACAAATAACCTTTTTTTTTTGCCAAGTTAGTAAAACAAACAAACACATTTGTACCATTTTGAACATGAGTAGACTGTGTGCATGGATGTGACACATGATGTTACAGGAGTATAGTCTATATATGCCTGCTCAGCAAAACCCTGCTTTTGCTTCGTAGATTAAAACACAATATCCAATCCGGCGGTTTTGTGAACACATCACTACAACAGCACCACACACGCACACACAAAGAACAACATATCTCCACTCGCGTGTCAGCCAGCGAAACGAGAGCAAACTGCCACATAATCTGCTCTTAATGGATGCTAATGCACGACACCTGTCAGTGCGCCACCGCGTTCATTCTCCTCCCAGCATATGTAAACCCTAAGAAGATTAGACGTGTTGCAAAACAGGTATTCCTGGAATAATTACCCCGACAGACAGAGAATTATGCGCTGGCGTAACCCCAATGTACGTTTTTTTTTCTCGTTTTTTTTGAGCCGTGGTTAATCTATCGCTCTGCACCATGCCTCCAACGCGCGGCGGCGCCGCATGCCTTAAATAGCCAATCTACAAGCTCGCAATGCGTCGCGCCCGCGGCTCATTGTGAGCTTGTAGATCGGCCGTTTGAGGAGTGCGGCGCCGCCGTATGAGGAAGCATAAATCAGGATTTTCTCGGCCATAATAAGGTGTTCGAGAAAATTGCAGATTTGACTAAATCTCGGGGGCCTCGTTCAAGGTTCGATATAGTGTGCAGACGTTTGGCTTTACCTCGCAGGCTAAATGATTTGTTTGTATAGCCGAGGTGTTTCCTTATAAGCCCCTGTCTCACCTGAGCGAATTGCATTTTCTCTCTCCGTTCTGTATCTGTTATTGCTGTGTTGCCTGCCAGGCAAGTGTTTTTTGTGCAGGTTTTATTTCTGAAGTGTTTTGTGGGCTTTTGACCCAACTCAAGCCTTCTTGATTGTTTCACCTGTGTAAGTTGCAATTGTGGGGTAATCAGTCTAATGAGTCTCCATGTGAGAGAGAGAGAGCAGGCAGAAAAGTGTTTGCTGTGAAGAGAGAGGTTTGCTGTGCTTCAACTACAGAAGAAGCATTGTTTGTAAGTTTAATGTTTATTTTTGTTTAATGCAAAGAATGTAACTGTATATACGTACATATTTGGATTTAGTTTTAGACTGTGATTGCTGTGATTTTGGTTTGATTATTTAAATGCCAATTATTGAACTGCTTTTCGATGCCTGTATACATTATGATGTAGAAGAGTTTTGTGGCAGTTTGGTAGGCTACTTGAGTACTTGTATAATCTGTATAATTTATAACTATTGTATTTTGTACACTTCAATGTGTTAGTTTCACTCCTGACAAAGATCAGTAAAATGGGAGCAAGACGCCTCATTCCTGACTCCTGTCTCTTTATTGTATGGAGTTTGGCTGGCTGCCTAATTGTCGCTACAACACCTCAGCGAGGGGGCAGTACAATTGCTGTTGTGATTTACTGTTGACGTGCCGTTTCTTTTTTGTGTTGTATATTCCGTTTTGTATGTGGAGCAAAAGGTCAAGTCGACGAGGCATGCTGCGGTTGCTGACGTGCAGAATATAAAACCGTCTTGGTTAATGGGTTTTAAATTGTTAATTACCACCCCCGTTAATTAACTGACCAATCACAAAGAACACAACAACCTGTGATGTAAACGCTTCAGTGATTGAACAATAAATGTCTTGCCATCGTGTCTTAATTAGTTGAATTGTTTTAGTTTTTCCAACCAAAAAAAATAGGAATATTTTATTAACAATGGGTTTAACCTTTTCTTTCCGTTCATTGACATGATAGAAACAATTACATTTTTTATAAAACACATGATCTCTATTTCAAGGACCTTCATAACCTTCATAACAGAACCAGCACTAGCAGCAGCACCCCGACTCCGCTTGACCAGAATGGAACAGAGCCTTCATTATAGTATCATTGGTAACACCTGTGAAGGAAGTATAGGGAAGATGCCGTATTTTTATCCAATATGGCTGCTGTGCATACACAGCGTATTCTCCTCTCCAGTATGCTCCTCCCTCTCCTTCCACCTGACGAGGGGAGATCTCGCGTAGAGGAGTTGGGATGTTGTGGAGAGGGGTGGGGAGGGGAGGGGAGGAGGTGCTTCTATTTTGGGGTAGTTTGTAAGGAGCTCATTAGAGAAGGAGGTGTGATGAGCGTGGAGGTGATGTTGCTGCCTTCCACACCTCCCGTCAGTCACACACCACTCAATGTTATTCACTGTGAGAGGGGAAGGGGAGGGGAGGGGAGGGGAGGGGAGGGGAGGGGAGGGGAGGGGAGGGGAGAGGAGAGGAAGGTGCAGGGCCGGAGGGGAAAAGTACGGGGTGGGAGGTGAAATTCACAGGAGAGAGGAAGTGCAAGAAGGAGGGGGAAATGGGGGGGGGGGGGGATAGGTGGAAGAGAGGAAGAGGAGGAGGAGGGGTGGGAGAAGGAAGAAGGAAGTGAAAAGGAAGTGAAAAGGAAGCAGGAAAGAGAGAAGAGGGTATATAGAGATTGAAACAGACAATTCAGTCAGTGTTAAAGAGAGGAGAGGAGGTGAAGCGTTTTACCCAACAGGCCTTGCGGTTTCACAGCATTATACCTTGAACACACCGGAGCACGGCGATGTGCGTGTGTGTGTGTGTGTGTGTGTGTGTGTGTGTGTGCGTGTGTGTGTGTGTGTGTGTGTGTGTGTGCGTGCGTGCCGCTAGCTCACTCTCTTGTCTACAATCCCCCAATCCACGTACCCCCCACACACACACACACACGCCTATACTGCTACAGTATACCTTTGTTATTAAAACATATTCCATTTGACTGCTGAACACACACACACACACACACACACGCACACACACACACACACACACACACACACACATGCACGCACGCACACACACGCACACACATACCATATTCCCAGCAGTGTGTGGATCAACTTCATTGGACATTGACGAATGTCTTCTTTTTGCTTTTCCTTTTTTTTTTTTCTTTCTTTCTTAAAGATGTCGCCGGGAGACCTGTCATCGCCGTGGCAACAGCAGCGGTCTCTCCGCCGACGCGCGGTTCACCGTCTGACGCCAGCCTCCTGGCCCTCCTCCACGCACGCACGGCGCCCGCCCGCACACACACACACCAAGGTAGGACGCACACACACACACACACACACACACACCGGGGGACCTGCCTATAGGACACGCTGCGCTGGCTTTTGAGTGTGTGTGAGTGCCTTTGGTTTTCATGCTTTGTTGTGTGATGTTTGTTTGTTGTGCCTTCAAACATTGCCGATTTGCAAGCCCACACCACGTCGCTTCCAAGACACGGTGTGGGCTTGCAGATCGGCTGTATGTGTGACGCACCGTCCGTCGTGCGGCGGAGAATAAATCGGGCATTGCTGGAGGGTGGCTGTCAGAGTGTGCGCACGCGTACACGCACTCACACACACAAACACACACACACACACACACCGCACCGTCTGTCTGCAGAAAAGGGTGCATGTGCGTGTGCATGTGCGTGTGCACGTTCACGTCTGCGTGTGTCGCGTGCGAACAGATGTACCTGACAGGAGGACAGAAACCAAACCATGGGGGAGGAAATAAAAGAAGACAGGCGATGTCTAAATCTACCACACACACACACACACACACACACACACACACACACACACACACGCACACACATAATTTTTATCGCTCACCAGGTGCACAAATACCACACACACACACTATGAGTGCACAACCTGACATGAGATAAGTCTAACTGTCTCTCACAAGCTTAGCTTCTTTTTTGAAGTGCTAATCAGGTTTAACACACGCGCGGCCGCGGGCACACACACACACACACACCACACACACACACACACACACACACACACAGGTACGCTATCTCTCCTCCCTTTGAGTGAGAGTGCGTTGGCAGACATAAATCCGTCGTAAGCCTTGTCGAGCTAAATGTAACCTAATTAACCAACAATGCTTTTTTATTTCCCTGAGCTGCCTGCAAATTTAAGACTTCAGAGACTGTGCACGCCCACACACACACACACGCACACGCACACGCACACGCACATGCACACGCACATGCACACGCACACGCACACACATTTGTATTGCTGTACTTGTGAGAACATAATTTTTTTTAGGAAGGTGATTTTAGGAATGCTAACAAAATCCCATTTTTAACACGAACCCCAAAGTCGAAAATATAGGCGATCTACAAGCTCGGCTCGCTACGTCTTGTGCAAGTGCAACGTGCTGCAGTGACCTTGTCCATTGGCTATTTCCGGTGCAAACCGCCAGCATGCAACTATGTATAATTCAGGCAAAACTCCAACCCTAACCCCTAAACTTAACCTTTAAATGTGTAATCCCCCCAACTTGAGTATTTTCCCAATTGTAAGCCAAAACCTTTTAACAAAAGTATGCATTATTATGCAATTATATACAATGGTTCTCAAACGTCTTTCATTTCAACCGACGCCCATGTGACTCTGGAAGTGTACAAATGGAATATGGGTCCATTTGGTTCCATTTATTGTCATATTTACACACCTGTAAGGCAGGGGTTCTCAATGTTTTTGACTGGGGACCCCCGGAAATGCTTTGGCCATGTCTTCGTGAGTCTTCGTTAAATTAGCATCATTGGTAACACCTGAAGGAAGTTAGAGTCAATTTCTTTACAATATGGCTGCTCTATTCCATATTCCACTATACATGAAAGGACAGTAATGTAAGAGTACAAGCACGCAGTCACACACACACACACACACACACACACGCACACACGCACACGCACGCACACAGTCAGTTGCCGTGCCCTTAAACCATAGTGCCCAAGCTGTGGCTGCGCGCAATCAGCGGGCATTAAAAGAAAGAGGTTGTTTGCCATGCTATGGCTCATCCAGTGCTTTGATATGGACGGGGGTCAGGAGGGGTGACACAGTAATTAACCCATTCTGACCTGAGATCAGATTCATGTGAGGTTTCCACTGGACACACACACTGGTCTGATGAACCCATTCTGACCTGAGATCAGATTCTAAAAATGTCAGTCGTTCTTCGATTTTTCTAAAATAGCAGACCTACAAGCTCGAGCTTGTAGATCTGCTGTTTTTCAATAGCTAAAGAATAACATGATGCTAACAGCAAAATGGGTTCCCGTTCAGAATGGGTTAAGGAGAGGAAGCGTCTCTCCCAGTGTCCCCCTGGCTACAAACAGCACATCAGCAGCCCGCGGGGGGGGCCGACCCTCCCCTCCCGTTCCCTCATTAGAAAATAGTGTCTCGGTGGGCAGTTTGAAGGCTTATGTTAAACAGTCCGACCTAGACGAGCCGTGCGCGCTGGGCAATAATCTGGGGGCGAACCGAGAAAAAAAAGAAAAAAAACATCTGTGTTTCAACGTGTTAAGAATCCCGAGTTTTGATTTCAAAAGCCGCAATCAATGAGTTTGATTTGCCTATATATCCCGGGAATTTGAACCAGACTTAAACCCGGACATTTTTATTCATATGGATATTGCGCATTGTGAGCTTGTAGATGCTGCTATTTTCAAAAGATTATTTTTACATTCTTTTACTTTTACTTTTGGTATTTTAATTACATTTTGATGCCAATAATACTTTTGTACTTTTTGAATTCTGGACTTTTACTCGTAACAGATCAGAGTAGTTCCATATTGCAGTATTGATACTTTTAGTTAAGTAAAAACATTTGAGTACTTTTTTCCACCACTGATTCTGAAAAGGCATTACGCTAATTTAGAGCAGAGAGAGAGAGAGAGAGAGAGAGACATTTTGTCCATGTTGTTTAGTGCTCCGGCATGACTGCAGCAGTGGTAATTATGAATATTTTAGTGGCACTCACATCGTGTCCCCGTGCCTCGGCCATGAGCCGGCTGAATATTTCATGGAGGTATAACATGGAGAGGGGAAAAAAAAGGTACAACACCACCAAATGAGCGCGTCCTGTCCTCCCTCTCTCTGCTCGCTGTGCCTTTGTACCGCGATGACATAATTTCACCTGTCGGCCTGCGTTCTGTTCACTGAACGAACCGCTGGTTGCCTTTGATTTGTAGTTCAGTTCCTTTTTGCAGTGATGGGACTGGAAACATGGAAGCAAAAACAAGAAAGACAAACACATGCAATATGGAAATGAGTGTGAAGCTGGGACACATCTCTTGGATATTCTTTCTTTCCCCTTTCTGGTGATGGATGGCACATTTATAGGTCACCACTGTGGGGTCATTTGAAATAACCACCTAAAAATGTGATGCAATGCCAGTTGTATAATTGTTGACACACTTGATCTTCTCACATCAGAACAGTGACATTTAGACTGAAAATCCAAGCAAGCCTTTAAATTAACACTGATAATTGACTATGCAAATATATATCATCGGTTAGCTCAGTTGTCCTTTTGTCTATACACCTGCTGTTCCGGTTTTCGAAGGTTGCCACAGTCCCTGGTGCACCGCCCCCCCAAGTAGCACATCTACAAGCTGGAAATCAGGCCTAATTGTTTAAACTGCCCCCCCCCCCCCCCCCCCCGCTGTTTATTCTATGATAGGAAGCTGACAAACTGAAGCCAAATCGATTTCCAGCTTCACACAAATATTATCCATGCTCAGGTGTCTGTCTGTCTGTCTGTCTGTCTGTCTGTCTGTCTGTCTGTCTGTCTGTCTGTCTGTCTGTCTGTCTGTCTGTCTCTGTCTCTGTCTCTGTCTCTGTCTCTGTCTCTGTCTCTGTCTCTGTCTCTGTCTCTGTCTCTGTCTCTGTCTCTGTCTCTGTCTCTCTCTCTCTCTCTCTCTCTCTCTCTCTCTCTCTCTCTCTATCTCTCTCTCTCTCTCTCTCTCCTCCTGTCTTCCTTAAATACTCCTCCCTCACTCTGTCTTCCTTCCTGCGTCGTTCAGAATAGATCAGGATACACACAATTATATAAAAAAAAACTGGAACAGATTTTTTTTATTTTTATTAAATTAACCTTATTAGTGCATTTCGGTAAGCAAATGCCAAAACACACACACACACACACACACACACACACACCACACACACACACACACACGACACACACGACACACACACAAACAGCTCTCCTCCTCATTTGCATTAAGATAGATTTTTCAGGTTGGGTGCACAATTTAATTAAAGAAAAGATTAGGAATCATTAAGCCAGGCGCTGTACCTTGCAGCGAGCTGCCGTACCTCACATCTGACTCAGGTTAACACCGGGCCCAGGCGGTGATTGGCCCGCTGCTGAATCGCCGTAACCGAATCAGAAATGATCCCATTAAGTTGCAGAGCGGAAAACGTCTCTTTATTTTTATTTTTTCTTAAAGTAAGAAGGGAATTCAGTTAATGTGAAGGTGTGTGTGTGTGTGTGTGTGTGTGTGTGTGTGTGTGTGTGTGTGTGTGTGTGTGTGTGTGTGTGTGTGTGTGCGTGTGCGTGTGCGCGTGTGTGTGTGTGTGTGTGCATGTGTCCGGGGTTTAAGGGGGATCAGGGGTGACCCAGGTGGTGAAGATTTGTTTGTTTGTCTCCCGTCCTTTAAAGTCAAATGGAATTGTTCTGCTAAATCGGGAGTTAATTTGCATTTTTGAGCTTCATGCTTTTGTTTTTTGTAGGGAGTGGGGGGGGGGGGGGGCGTAGGAAATTCAACTGGATATCTCGACAGGATAGAGGATGCCACATCTTGAACCAACCAACCTCGACATTTTGTAATGCTCATGCTGTTCCTTTTCTCTCTCATAAAATCAGGGCAAACTATATTTACATTTTGTCCTGCCAGCCATTCCGTAAAAATACGTGATATACGTATAATATATATACGTATAAATTCACATTACTCCCTTCTGAGATGTCGGGTATAAAGATCTATGCAGATGACACTATATAACTAAAGAAATATTAGGATGAGATTGGAGGAGAAACTCAACTATACTGCTGGAGTGCAACTCCAAATTGTTTCATTGTTAGTCAGTATAGCCAACAGTATAGAAAACAGTGCTTTTGAGAATGACGGCATACATTTTACCAGTAAGACGCTGAGGGCGAGAAGCGTGCACGCGTCCGCCTGGGTGACGGCGAGACTGCTGGGTGAGGGCTGGCGCTTTGGCGCTTTTGACATAATATGGAATAAATGATGTACTGGCCATACTACGTATATATGGAGTGTGTCTTGTGGGTTTCTTACGTGTCTTACGTTGTATGCATAATATATATTCATACGTCTATAATTTTGACAAAATACCAATACAAATATTGAAAGAGAGAGAGAGAGTGTGTACAGGGTTTGATGAGGTCAGATCAACATATGGAATGTCAGAACAGGTCAGCTCCATATATGGAGATCTAAGCGTGGCAGCGGGGGGCAGTGTCTTTAGTACAAGGTTGGTGAGGGCCCACGTAGGGCCAGGATTTTAATTTTCGGGGCTGTATTATAGAACTCTAGTTTTTAGCCGGCTGCCGGGTGCGGCTGCACTAATAACTTTGGAGCGGGCCCATCTATAGAGTTTGAATGAACAGGTCATCGGTCAAAAGGGAGACATCGAAGAGGAAGGACGCGGTTGGGGAAGGATCAATGTTATGAAATGTCAGGTCAGCTCCATATATGGAGATGTAAGGGTTTGAGGTTTGAGGTCACATGTAGAGTTGCTGGTCGGCTCCATATATATGCACATCTAGGTGATCGTTTCTAGGTTTTCATAGTAATCTGCGACCTACGGTTGCAATTAAAGACATTTTGGTTAATATATTTGTGAAGCTTAGCCGTGAAAACCTATAGTTTCTTGCATGCTGCATCTTCAAAACATTAAAGGTGTTGTATAAGTGATATATTGTTTGGTTAGTAATACATGATCTACAGTAGAGATGCTTGTTTGCAATGTCATACATTTTCAGTTGGGTCACCGATTTCATCCAATCATTGAAGATAATCAATTTATCAGCTTCAATTTGATTGTGTTCCTATTCCAGATTGGATGGAATTGGTATCCCAACTTTAAATTGGTATATTTCGTGACACAAAAAACTAAAATGCATACATTTTGACATCATTAGAAAAGCCTACAGCAGTGTTACAGACTGAACTTGAATATGTTTGCATTTTCTGAGAAAGCAACGAAACCGCAAATATCTGGACAAAGTTGGACCAACTGATGAATTTACAGAGATGAAATGTTGAAGAAAAAATCGTCTCGTGCAGTATCGATTCATAGAATATTTAGTATACAATATTACACAGACAGTGCATTACTCGTTAAAATATGTATCATTATAGGTTAGAAATAAGCCGCAAGCTTTCCTGCCCGTCTCTCTGTGACAGAGCTACGTCCCAGACCCTGAAGGAACGCAACGTTCCGATTGGTTCAAAAACACACAGATTTCCGTTTCAGAGCGAAACTACAAACTAAAATGTTCCAAATAGCCACAAAACAGGTCTACTGCCACCTGCTGGACGCGAAGCCAACCTCAGACTGCCGAGGGCTCCCGAAGGGGATGTAGAGGGTGAACACACAGGACTGGATATCCTGTTGTGGGCGTCCACATTAAATAAATAGCGTCAATGCTATAGCGAGCTGAAACATAGCCATCCTTGCTCCAGAAAGCGCCAATGTTTCCATCTAGACCACCGGATAATCAGCAAAGACCTCCGAACATTGCGCGTTTTATCCAAACCACGGAGAGCTCCGTATAGATTTGGAGTTATCCAGCTTTTAGTCAGCCTGTATAATGGGATGCG
>NC_137885.1:10024954-10047454 GCF_963924005.1 Protomyctophum bolini
GACTCGGCAGGTTTAATCCATTTTCGCCGGGAACCCCTTTTGGTGTTAACATTATGTTATAATATTATAGCTATTGAAAAGTAGCAGATCTATACAAGCATTGTAGGTCTGCTATTTTTGGAAAATCGAAGAACAACCGACATTTAGACGTTTAGAAACATAATAGTCAGGATGTAGAAGACATATTCAGAATCTGATCTCAGGTCAGAATGGTTTAATCCCCTCTACCCGCTCCTTTTGTTCAACTTGTGCGCTCAGATGAGACGCACAGATCGGTGGAAAAGGCTCAGCCGCCAAACGGAGCCTGAACGCCCCGTCCCCGTGTTAGTACAAAGACAGGGAGGAGGGAGGGACGGCGGGGGGGGAGATGTGTTTTTGATAAGATTCACACATGAAAACATGAAAGAGAAAAGAGTGAGGGGAATAAATATGTATGTTCGTCCCGGGCTGCTAGCTGTCTCTTTTGCTAGTTATTAGAGGAGGGGCGGGGATGGGTCGCGGTGGGGTTTTGTTAGTTATTAGAGGGGGTTTTGTCGCCGTTTTTCCATCAGCTGTCACGTTAATATACACCGCGACATATTCATTTATTGTAATGACATGCTCACTCCTGGATCTGTGAGCATATATATAGAGGAGTCAGAGACCATGAAGAAGTCACTGGGATTGCACGGTTTTGCACCTCCACTTTTTATCTGTGGCAGTGGATATATACACCACTTCACTCTGAAAGGATATTATATTCAAAGATTTGTGCCGCATTTTTAACGATTCTTCAAAAGATAGCAGACCTATACAAGCTCGTAACGCCCCGCTCGGTGGCGCGCTACGAGCTCGTAGATCTGCTATTTTTCAATAGCTAAAGTATAAAGTTAAAACACCTAAAGGGGTTCCCTGCCCAGAATGGTGTTAAAAAGAAGATGAAACAAACGACGGCTCATTGCAAACCACCGTACAGTAAGCGCAACTCAGTACAGTAGGTGATCATTTACCTCATTTACCGACTACAACCCTTTTCATGTCGTATAGATTTCGAATCAAGATTTATTATTTTTATTCCCTCCCCCCCTCCAAAAAACAATCAATACGGCACATGCTGTGTATACGCATAACCTTCAGCGCCAAGGTGATGTTTTCATCCATCTTTTCCGCTTACGGTTACTGCTTCCGCGCCGCGTTACGGTTAGGCCTATTTATGTAACACGTTGGAGTGCTGCACACAAAGCCACCGCGAGGCCCCCCCCCCCCCTCCCCCACCGCCATACCACAAAGAGTTAACGGGGGCCCCGCTCCGCGTATTACCATCTCACAGCATATGATATTTGTCAATATTGTCGATTAGCTGGCGAAACGGATCCCCCTTCGGTGGCGGGGGGGGGGGGGGGGGGGGGGGGGGGGGCGCGGGGAGGTATATGGGCAACCCGACACCCACACACACCCGACCTGGGAATATTGACTGACAAGGTAGCAGCGTGGGTGGAAGGGAGAAGGGAGCACTCTGGATTTTATTTCATTTTATTTACTTAAGTGAAAGTATATAGCTGTATACCAAAATTGTGTATAGGTGCAAGTAAAGGTTTTGCATGTTCAAACGCTTTCCTTGAGTTGCAAGTGCAGAAGACTTCATGGCTGCAACATGCGTACGGTGTTACGTAACAATACCGAAGGGTAGAAGTAATCCATTTTTATAGATGTTTTTAAGACATTTCAATGTGGGCAAAGCAAATGTGAGCTTGTAGATCGGCTATTTTCGAATAACTGTAGTAGGCTTAATACAAATCCACCAAAGTAACTATAGTGTAAAAACAACTGTCGTGTAATAGAAGCATAAAAACATCAGGTAATAGAAATAATCAAGTAAAAGTATACCTCAAGATTATACAGTACTTGAGTAAATAGTACTTGATTAGCTTTCCATCAAAGGGAGTATTAACTGACAAGGTGGGTCTGGACCTGGGTGTGTGTGCATTGGGAGCACACATGGATCCAGTGTGGAGGTTTGTGAGACACTGCTGTAAGTACAGTATGTGTCATTGTGACTATATACATACTGTACATGCATGTGTGTTTTGTTAGGGCTGTGTTATGTGTTATAGCGTATACCATATAGGTAAATGTGTGTGCATTTTTTTGTGACGCACTCACACCCCATTGAATATCAGTGCTCCCTGGACTACAATGGACTACAGTCCCCAGGTTTCCAAGTGCACTTCTGTCCCTATACAATATAGCGATCCCACGAAGATGCACACATGCAACACACCGATCAATGTCAGTATGTGTGTTCGGTATGCTTGTACCTGCATGCACACAGCTCTAGTGGCAGTAGCCGTGCGTGCGTGCGTGTGTGCGTGCGTGTGTGTGTGTGCGTGTGCATGTGGTGATAATTGAAGTCCAAAGTCGTGTTCCGGGGGGGGGGGGGGGTACGCCACAACGAGTGCAGGTGCGAGGGCTGGAAGGTGTATATTGTTTTAACGCTGTGTGAAGAACACTCTGCCGTGCTAAAAAAAAAAACAACGCTCCACGCCCAGACCTGTCTGCTCTGGACCTCTGGAGGGACATACGAACACGAACACAAGACCCACTTCCTGTAACCTTTATATTTAGCCCATGTCCGGCTCAATGTGAGCAATGTGCTTGTGTACAGTATATTGTATATGGTGATTTCCGGTGTGACAGTACAGTACAGTACACAATGGAGTATACCCGACACGGTAACTCTGTCATTTCTCAACTATTTCGGACACAGTGGCTCACCGGAACCACCCCCCCCCCCCCCCACCCTCACTTTTCCTCAGACAGTTTACCCCCAAAATACGAGGAATTTAACCAACATCCTCTCAGATTACTGGTAAAGCTCTCCCTAAAACCTCTCCCCTGAACCTCATTATTTTTTTGAAGGAGCATGCATAGTTTACCTAACCTACAGTACTGCGCTCTAACAACGTTTTCACAATATCCAGCATTAAAAAGCGTTGTTCCCTTAGATCCCCCCCTCCCTTCCACATCTCACTATAAAACATAATAAATTGATGTATTTTAAGCCTTAGTCTCCAGTTTACCTCCCGCATAAGACCTCACATGCTGCTCAGATGGTATTATAAGCCCTCCTTCCCTCCCGTAAATCTCTCCTCTCGTTGCTACAAATCTCTCCTCTGCGTAGATCTCTCCCATGCTCTCACATTAAAAAAAAAAAAAAGGCACACATTCTCGTGTATTTGAATCCATATATCACATTTTTTTACCTTAAGTATATGTAGTATTAACATTTTAAGTACTTCTCCTCCAGGGGAATTATGTGAGAGAAGCCCCCCGGATCTCTCCCCTATCTATATCTCTGTGTGAGACGCTTCCCGTGTTTGGAGGTATTTGAGGTATATCCGGCGTACTTATAACTGAATGTACTCGGGAGGGTGTAGTAAGACTTTGTGGCTGCGATCGGCGGACTTACCAGGCATTATCAGGCATCACTGCCTCGCCTGTCTTCCCCCTATGTCGCTATGTGTGAAACTTCTCATTTTAGATTTTAAGCTATTATAGACCGGCGAAGCCCAACCTGCTGTCCGGGAACCCACTGGTGGGTCGTGAGTATATCGCAAAGTGGGTCATTATTGGGCAAAGCACTTCGTAATTATTTGACAACGTAGCATTAATTCAAAACAAAAATAATGTCCATAATAATAACTATATAGAAAGGTGCAATTCTGGGAACAATATAGTGTGTTGCCTATACAGCGACAGTAACACACCAGTGTTCACTGTGTTTATTTCCTTATTTGGATCCCCATTAACCCATTTAGGACTGAGGACGGTTTTACAAATGCCTTCTAAATCCTGACAGTTTTCTGAAAAACCCATGTTTCTATGTCAGTCGGTCTCTCAAGACAGACTGTTGCGCCTCGAGGCGCTGTTTTCCCCGAATATTTGACGATGGGATTCTCAGATTGGTCGTTCTCAAACATTTTCATGTCAAGGACCCCCAAAAAATTGGCCTCCGACCCCCATCTCAAAATGTGTTGTTCCAGCAGGGACCCTCCCCAGAAGCAAAGATTTGAGGTAAAATGTTCGCTCTGGCCTGGCAGTGTGCCGCGGGTTCGACTCCCGATCCCGACAGCCTTTACTCCATGTCTTCCCCCCCATATCTCTCCCCCATTTCCTGCCAGCCTACTGTCTATAAAAAATAAAATAAAATAAAGGCGAAAGCCGCAAAAGAAAACATAAAAAAAAAATATCAGATGTACAATAGCTGATTAAAGAATAACATCATGCTTAAAATACCAAAAGGGGTTCCCACCCCAAAATGAGTTAATTGCACCAAGGTAGCATGCAGCCGCTCCTCCTGGACGTTGCTCAGGGACACTTCGACACTGACCCCTTGCAGGGGATCGAACCGGGAACCGTCCCCTTTCCCAAGCGGCCACTATAACCGCCACCCTCCATCGTGTGGCGCGGCTTAATTAATTAATCTTAATTAACGTTATATAGGCACTGGTTAAGTTTAGACACGGGTTATTACATTTAGTTAAGGTTATAGACACCGTCTGTATTCATATTTTTAATTGCTTTCCAGGGGGGAAAGCGCAAGCGCGCGGGCTGCGACGTTGGACTCGCTATCGTTATTGTGTTCAGTTTGAAAGCCGGCCTATACATTGTGTCCTATCTACCTTGTGCATGTAGAGAGAGAGAGAAGCCTCTCTACGCAGGGCCTTGTTGTCAGGTATTGTAAAGCAACCACCACCACAGGGCCTATTTACAGCCCGCGCATTCATTCATTATGAATGGATACGATGCTCCTTCGGATACGGGATTTCACGGGTCAGCGCGCGGCGCGCATGCATGGCTCAGGGGCCTATAGCGCGTTGCACGTGTGTGTGTGTGTGTGTGTGTGTGTGTGTGTGTGTGTGTGTGTGTGTGTGTGTGTTACTGTTGACGCCGGCGGTACGGGCCGCAGTGCGTCACTGTCTAGGGGAAACCTTGTAAGTCCAGAACTGTCACTTTTCAAGAAAATGCATGCAGGGCAAAACGGGAACCATGTGTTCCAATCTGTGTTCATTTGGTTGACTAAATGCTAAAAGACAATGGTCCAATTATCATCAGTGCCTTTACACCTTATCAATAAACTATTTTTTTCCTTTTCTTTTAGTTTTTACTATTTTGATAAACATTTTGTAATAGTTCAAATCTACAACGTCGATAGTAAAACAAAGAGGAAGTTTAGGAATAAAGGGTGAGGCACTGATAAAACAATAGGGCCATACATGTTTTGATATTTAGTCGACTATGACTAGACTGGAATTAAGAGTTCAATTCAATTTCATGACTAAAATAGGATTGAAACTGAATGGCAGTTACATTTCAAGGAACCCCCAGTTTGACATGCATTATTCTACAGACCCTCATGGCATTTCTATCTCTGGGACACTTAATTAATATTGTACAATCAATGTTAATTTAACTCTGAGAGTGTACAATCTCAGGGTTACAGACCCATAAGGGTCCATTTGGTTCCTAATTATCATGGACCCCCTGGCAGAACTCCCTCAAGGACCCCTGTGGGTCCCCGGACCCCACTTTGGGAACCACTGCCTTCGGGGGTGGCACCCACCCGGCTTCCCTCCCTGGAACACGGACAATATTGGTTATTGAACCATTATTGTATTCAGATAGACGCTTCGGCAAAGACGGCTCCACCACGGTGGATTGGAACCCACAACCTCTGCACTATACTGGGCCTCGAGTTGTTAATATTGGGACATTGGCTACCTTTTTATTTGTGTTTTTTTTTTTAACCCACCACAGACACCCACTTTCACTTTCTCTACAATTTACGAAATATGCAGATACAATGAGGCTTCTGCCCGACGACTAGACGCCTGCATTGAATAGAAAGCCTTTATTATATAGCCTTTATTGTTAAGTCTGTCCTGGAAACATTACCTACAACGTTGTCTGGCTTATCTCCACCCCATGCACCCACCCAGCCCATAAAGACCCCCACCCTTTCCTCCTGGAAAACACAGTAACACCATAAAGGCGGCGAGTTGAAATATAATCACCTTGAAATTAATTAATCGTAACGCAACACAACAGCTAGCGATAGCATCGTTTGTGCTTGCGTGTGCGTGTGTGTGTGTGTGTGTGTGTGTGCGCACACACATGCGTGTGTACAAGTATTATTGTACTTGTGAGGGCCCACAAGTATGCTATAGTAGAATTTGAGTTGTGAGGGTTGTGTGGTCTCCATTTTTTAATGGTTAAAGAAATATTTTAGAGTTTACATTCGGACTAGACATTTTTTTGTAGGGATCGGGATTGGAGTCGTGAACCAGAAATAGTGTGTGTGTGTGTGCGCACGTGCGTGTGTGCGTCTTTTGTCTGGTCTCCCCTGGTTTCTTTTCTCCTGCTTTCAGGTTGCTGAGGTAGCGCTGCTGTGCTCCCATTGTATAATGTTTCAGTAAAAAAATAGTCTGCTATCTGTGTGTGTGCACGTGTGTGTGTGCACGTGCATGCATGAGTTATGCTTGATTTACACTCATTGCGTGCTGGTGTTGCATATACGTTTGTGAGCTTGTAGATCGGCTATTTTTGGCTTCAGGGTCATAGGTATCAAATACATTAACAAATATTTTACTCATAAGATTCGTAAGAATGCTGATGTCCTCACATGTATAGTAATGTGAGTGTGTGTGTGTGTGTGTGTGTGTGTGTGTGTGTGTGCGCGTGCATATGCACGCGTACGTGCGTGCGTGCGGGGTCTCCGCCTGTAATTAATCTCAATGAAGGCCGTATAGGCGAGCTAGGTGCGTTGATGGCTCCAGAATTCAATTACCCCGGTCTGCAGAACGCCAACGCGCGCTTTTACGGCGTGGGGTTGAACGTATACACACACACACACACACACAGCCCCTCTATTCTCCTCCGTCAGGTTAATATGAACCACCTGGGCCTTATCAGTGCTTCACGGGGGATGGGGGGGTGTCAGAAGCGGGGGCTGAGTCGGTGTGGTTTTTAGCAGTGCCGGGTTGCCCTCGTGGTCGGTTTCCATTTAGAGGCGCATTGTGTCGGGGGGCCGTCTTCCATTGTATCTCGTTGTATATGTATATATATACGACAGCCCGGACAGGGTTTTATTCACTGGGTTATACAGAAGGTTGAATGTTATGTATAGGAAGGGATTCCGTTACGCGCCGGGCTTGTTGTCTGTTTATGCTTGCCGTTGCATTGTAATCCTAATCAGCTTTATTGTCCACCGCAGACCCTGTGTGTCAGTGTGTGTACTCTGCTATACTTTGTCTGTGCACTGCGTGTGAGGTGTATACTGTATACCGTACGGGGTAAAAACTCAACTGTTGTACTGTATTTAGCTTTTTTTATTGATACTTGCAGTGTGACTTTCACTACAAATTGCACTTTTGACTCCACTACATTCCCAAGAAGGCCTTTTGTGTGCCACTATTTGAAAACGTAGCGACAATAGCATATATCTATACTAGCTCATCACAAGTCACAACACGTCACTGACGTGACTCGTTGGGAACTTGTAGGTCTGTTATTTTATGAGTTGAATCCTGAAAAGTTAAAGACATATATAGGAGATTTCCCACCTGTCATGTATACTGTCATGTGAGGCGCGTCGTCTCGGTCCAAGTCACTAATGTCATCGTTCAAACTTTTCATGAACACAGAGCATTCCAAAACGACTCATCTCTCACCATCGGAAACAAATACACTTATCGTATTTATCCCCCCCCCCCCCCAACTCCTCTCCCCTGTCGAATGCGCTGACGCGGCATCGGGTATCGATCCTTATTCCCGTCCCCATCGATTCCCGGTTGATGATTTGGGTCGTATCTCTCCCCCACTTTAATTATTTGCATGGTTGCCTCGCTTGTCGAGAAGACGCTGCATTGCTGCGTCAATATGATGGAACAGGAGGCGTCGCGCGCGCGAGAGAGAGAGCGCCTCTATGGCAGCCATTAACACGAAGCACCTGTCCCTGTGGGGAGAGACGTCGGCGTGCCTGCCTGCCTGGGAGAGATACAGGTCTGTAATGTAATGAGACCAAAGATGGTTCAACGTTCGGTATTGCTTGCGTATAGACGCTCAGTAGAGGTTGACGTGCTGTACTGTACTGTAACGGTACAGTATATCTGTCACTGTCAGGTATATAGACACCTTGTAGGCTTTGTCCTTTATATTTTATTTAGTCTCAAGCTCGTGTTAATACTGTTCTCGGGGCTTGATAGTTGTAAAACCACTTTTAGAACTCATTATACAAATATAGCGAAAACAGCCCCGTCACGATGGCGACACACTCTCGGGGCGTGGGACGGCGTGACGAATGGGAATAAGGGGTCGAGGCCTTAAAGGGACCTCCCACGCCGGGAAGACGGGCTGCCCCGTTCCGTTTTCATCACTGTAACATAAACTACTTGGTCACCTCCCTATACGCTCAATCTCTTCAGATCTTCACAGTGTCGTGATGCTTGTAGATCTGCTATTTTTTTTGACGATAATCGTCTATTTGAATGTGGATAATGCTTTGCTTATGAGCCGTTCCACTGCACGTGGAACTGAACCCCAGACCCTATATAGTGCCTTGCTCTATAGACCTCATTGAGTGTGCAGGAAACGGAGCCTATATAGTGTAAATTAATATTGTAATGTATTCATATTGTGTTGTACATATTCATTGTGCACCGAAGCGTTATGGCTCCTGCACGTCTGCCAGCCAATCAGACGTGAGGGGGGTCGAAAGGTCAAAGTGACACCTGAGGACATTGTTTCATTGTGTGTGCGTGTGCGTGTTCATGTGCGTGTGTGTGTGTGTGTGTGTGTGTGTGTGTGTGTGTGTGTGTGTGTGTGTGTGTGTGCGCGTGCGCGTGTGTGTGCGCGTGCGCGTGTGTGTGCGCGCACGTGTGTGTGTGTGCGCGCTAATATGGGCAGTGCAGCATGACGTTACGTCCGACCTTCTCATAAATCACAGTGGTTTTAATCATACCTGTCTGTATTCTCTCTCTCTCTCTCTCTCTCTCTCTCTCTCTCTCGTTCAATTACATACAGTCCTCTGTTCACATATTTATCCAAAGTTGATGTACAGTACAGCACAAGTCCAGAGAGAGAGAGAGAGATGACAACAAAGGATACAATCCATATGCATTGTAACACATTGCCTTTCATCAGTTGCCGTATCAATATGGATTGTGTTGCTGACCGCCATATCAATAAAGCTTTGCATTGATTTGAATACATGTAAAGGTGAGAGGTGAGACCATAATATGACAGCTCATTAGGCCAAGTGGGTCTCAAGGTGTGGTCCGGGGACCCCCAGGGGTCCTCGAGGGGGAGGTCACCCCATGCAGCGATATGTGTAGCATCAAAATCACTTAACCCATTCTGAACGGGAACCCGTTTTGGTGTTAGCATCATGTTGTGCTTTAGCTATTGAAAAATAGCAGATCTACAAGCTCATAGCGTGCCACCGAGTGGCACGCTACGAGCTTGTAGGTCTGCTATTTTTGAAAAATCGAAGAACGACTGACATTTTTAGAATCTGATCTCAGGTCAGAATGGGTTCATCAGACCAGTGTGTGTCCAGTGGAAACCTCGTATGAATCTGATCGCAGGTCAGAATGGGTTAAACGCTATACACACATCGGCTAATTAAAAATAGACAATATGTAGATCTAATATTTTCCGAAAAATAAATCGTGCGTGCGTGTTAATGATAATTGATGGTGTAATCAACATGGTATATAAATACTAGTATATGGCTATAAGCGACGAGTGATATAAGTCTGATTCCAGGACGTAAAAATCCTTGTGCTTGTATTGTGTGAAATTACGGAAAATACAATAAAAGAACAATAGTAAATATGGACAGGCCTATATACTGTATGCGAGGTGTCCTTCCCATGTGGATGTTTAGTTCATGAAAGCAGTGATAATACAGTGAGTGACATCACTCATGTCTAATCAACATGCTCTCTCTCTCTCTCTCTCTCTCTCGCCATCTTTAATTCATGTAATTAAAAATGCAGGAGGCAGAACGTATATACCAGATGTTAAAACCTGTGTTAGTGTAGTCCTCGTTTTACCAGAGAGAGAGAGAGAGGCAGGTAAAATCAGTGCTCTGTACCTTCATCTCTCCTTCCGTCTTCATCCCTCTCTCCTCATTCCATGCTGAACCCACCGCGTGTGCACGTGAATGGAATGTGTGCTTGTGTGAATGTATGTATGCTGTGTGATGAGTGCTTGCATGCGTGTGCTTGTTCTTGCGTGCAGGTGCGCAACCCAACATGCACATGTAAATGAGTGCACGCACGCACGCACGCACGCACACACACACACACACACACACACACACACACACACACACACACACACACACACACGCACGCACACACAAACACGTGTCCGGCAGAGGGAATTACCATGTGAATACGTCTCTGATTAAACTTCCTCCACCTCTGTGGTTTTAAGACCCCCAACCCCCATAGACCTGCCACGCTCTGACAACCAATGAGATCACTGATTCACTTCATCCCCATTCATCCATTCATTCATCCATTCATTCATCAGTGGTGTGAAGCATTTATTTACTTTGGTACTGTACTGTCATTTTTAGATATTTGAACTTTACTTGAGTATTTCCAATTTCCAATACATTTTACTTCTACTCCTCTATACATCTCAGATGTTAATATTGTGCTTTTACTCCACTACAATTATTTGAAAACTTTGTTACTTTGTAGATTTTGATTATTGTTACAAAACATACTTCATCACTCCATCTGTATACCGCTAGCTGTTATAGCATAAACCCCAGTTCCCAGCGTTCACTTTAAAAGACGGTGTTTTTCAAAATAGCTGATCTACAAGACTGTAGATCTGCTATTTTCAAAAGATTGTCATACATTTGAAAACTTGAAATGGGACCCACAGAGGATGCAGAAGAATTGTTATTTTGATGAATGTTTTCCTATATGTTAACCCATTCTGACCTGAGATCAGATTCATACGAGGTTTCCACGGGACACACACTGGTCTGATGAACCCATTCTGACCTGAGATCAGATTCTAAAAATGTCAGTCGTTCTTCGAATTTTTCAAAAATAGCAGACCTACAAGCTCGTATCGCGCCACTCGGTGGCGCGATATGAGCTTGTAGATCTGCTATTTTTCAATAGCTAAAGCATAACATGATGCCAACACCAAAATGGGTGCCCGGTCAGAATGGGTTAATCTCTCCTATGTTATACTAACATCAACGCATCATGCAATTGTGGACAAAATCCTATCCAAAGGCAACAAAATATCTTTGGTCTGAGAGGCTAAATGTCATCAAACGGTGGTCCGTGGCTCAATTAAAATGCAGAGCAAATAATGGGCCTTCTTGATATGAAAAGGGTTTGAAAACCACCGGTTTGTAAACGTGCGACTCAGTCTGCAGCGGCAGTCCAGTACACTAGTGCTAATTCATGATAATAATTCCGAAACAATATTAATTTCAACGCAACATAAAGTGATGTTGTGTTGTGGTGGAGCTTGCCAGGGGAGATGATGTATTCAGTCCGGCCATGCATGAGAGGACTGGCCTCATCACAGAAGAGGTGCACGCTCTCATTTACAGAGGCAACAGCAGCTGAGACGAGGGTTAATCTAGAGGGAGGGAGGGAGAGAGAGGGGGGGGGGGGGGGGGGGATTGTAATTGCCAGGGGACTTAACCCATTCTGACCGGGCACCCATTTTGGTGTTAGCACTATGTTATGCTTTAGCCATTGAAAAATAGCAGATCTACAAGCTCATAGCGCGCCACCGAGTGGCGCGCTACGAGCTTGTAGGTCTGCTATTTTTGAAAAATCGAAGAACGACTGACATTTTTAGAATCTGATCTCAGGTCAGAATGGGTTAATCAGACCAGTGTGTGTCCAGTGGAAACCTCGTATGAATCTGATCTCAGGTCAGAATGGGTTAACAGTGTTTTTTTCTTGTTTTTTTTGTATCCATACCTATAGCAAACCCAGTGTCCGTTAAGCCCATGCAGGGCTGTGTGGGTTTTTTTTTTTTTCGGGGGGGGGGGGGGGGGGGGGGCATGCAGATACCATACTGGTCAATCCATCAAACACCGTTACCCCCCCTCACCAACACCACACATCTCTCGCTCTGCCTCTCCGATATACACGTTCTCCTAATTAATTATTTCAGAATGATAGACGACTTTTATAAAAGAAATTATGTGCTGTCCGCGCGTGGTTTTCATCTTGGAGTTATATCGGACGAACACTGCATGGCGGACAGAACCGCCGCGTCAGCTAGCTACACTACGCAGCTGTGGGTCCCACTGTGTCACCTGACTGGAGTTTGGCCCCATGCCTGAGCGGGACGGGACGGGACAGGCAGACAGACAGGCAGGCAGGCAGACAGACAGACAGACAGACAGACAGACAGACAGACAGACAGGCAGACAGACAGACAGACAGACAGACAGACAGACAGACAGACAGACAGACAGACAGACAGACAGACAGACAGACAGACAGACAGACAGACAGACAGACAGGCAGGCAGACAGACAGACAGACAGACAAACAGACAGACAGGCAGGCAGGCAGACAGACAGACAGACAGACAGACAGACAGACAGACAGACAGACAGACAGACAGACAGACAGACAGACAGACAGACAGGCAGGCAGGCAGACAGACTCTCTGTTTAACGTGCTTATTTATTGTAGATAAATGGGTTGAAGTGTATACACTCTCTTGGGTGATGCGTGGGTTTTGACATTACCTCCCTCATTATTCCTGATATCATTTCCCAAATATCTGCGGTGCCTTCTTATCTCTCTCTCTCTCTCTCTCTCTCTCTCTCTCATGACGGCCTATGGGCAGGAACTGGTATGGGCCCTATGACACCACCTTCGGGGGAGGGGATGACATGAAAGAGAGGCGTTTGCCATTAATATGGAGCTTTGAAGACAAAAGAGCATATTAAAGGACAGGAGTTTATCGTCGCAAATTAAGAGCCGCCGCGATTTTGTCGCGCGCGTCTTTAATCTTTCTGCCTGAGAATCTTGTCTTTCATTAGTTTTTTTTATTTTTTGTCCTGTCTCCTCGTATCAATGCTGAGATGAAACCCAGACTTCATGGTGATGATGATGATGATGATGATGATTATACCCACCCCCACCACCACCACCTTTGAAATAAGGAGATGCATCATAAAAGTTTAACCCATTCTGACCTGAGATCAGATTCATGCGAGGTTTCCACTTGGCACACACTGGTCTGATTGACCCATTCTGACCTGAGATCAGATTCTAAAAATGTCAGTCGTTCTTCGATTTTTCAAAAATAGCAGACCTACAAGCTCGTAGCGCGCCACTCGGTGGCGCGCTATGAGCTTGTAGATCTGCTATTTTTCAATAGCTAAAGCATAACATGATGCTAACACCAAGATGGGTTCCCGTTCAGAATGGGTTAATTACCCCCCCTCGCCCCACCCCCAATTTCCATGAGATTTGTCTTTTCGAGCGGGTCGAGAGAGAGAGAGAGAGAGAGAGAGAGAGAGAGAGAGGTTTGAAGAAAGTGTGGAGTCCGTTTGAAGATCTGAACAATTAGTTCAGATCAGAGACGGTGGCGTGCGGGTGGAGGGAGGTGATTAGCATAATGAAATTAATGAAATTAACTCGGAGACAAGGATCTCTAATAGGTGAGAGAGAGAGAGAGAGAGAGAGAGAGAGAGAGGAAACGGCATTAACAATATTTGAGCAAAGCTGTGTTTGTGCTGGTAATTCAGCAATTAATGGAACTTGTCTTCAATTAACACATTGCTAATGAACTTCCTCTGTCTTCCTACGCGGAGCTCATATCACACAGTGGTGGGAGCTAGAAGGGGGCTGTGCTTATACATATTGTTTTGAGGCCTTTTTTACTATACGGAAGTATTTCCCCTTTTTTGCCTCTTATTCTTCGAGGGGCTTTTGGGGCCCACTCGTCGATTTTTTGAATCCATTTCAACGTTTCGAAAATATACTTCACTCACAAAGGTGAGGACGCAAATTCCGATTGGCCGGAAGGAGACTGATTACGATGGTGTACGTCCAGCCAACTAAAGGGCAGTTATGATGTTTTTATTGTTGTTACTTTTTTTGCCATGCAAGAGGGGGGGGCATTTTAATTGCCCGGGGGACTATAGTCTATGGACTTTAATGCTTGTTTAAGGCGGTTATGATCGACAGTAATGACCGTATACTCGATAACATCTCGCTCAGCCCAAATGGACGGATGCTGCTGCAGGCAGGCACGTCATTTTATACCAGATAAAGACATATCTCTGGCAGAGACATTTCTGTGCTGCCTGCTCTGCAGCGTACAATGGCCAACTATTTACAGTAATACATTAAACGTGCCTTTGAAGTAGTAGTGCTTCGTGAGTCATGCTGGTTTCCTCTTTGTATATATTGTTTTGGTAAAGTTATACTTGCCCATGCTTGCTATACTATAACCTAGAATGTTAAGATGGCAGGTCTGACACCAGACGGACAACACCATTCAGGCTGACTTTTATAATGCTCAATTATAATGTAGGCATGGCATCCCTTATCACATTACAGATGTCCATATTATGGCATTGCGATTTAAGATTAATATTTCATCTCTCTCTCTCTCTCTCTCTCTCTCTCTCTCTCTCTCTCTCTGTCTGTCTGTCTCTCTTGTCTTCAATCTTCTCTGTGTACAATTTAATTTGAGTTTTGTGTGTTTTTAAGAAAGAATATACAGGACGATGAGAAGAAAAGAGAAGGAAGGATAGAGGGGGGAAGAGACGAAGGAGAGGACATGAGAGTAGAGGAAAGGAGATGTCCCAATGACCCAGATTTAGTCTCAAACATAAATAAATAATTACACGCGCGCACACACACACACACACACACACACACACACACACACACACACACACACACACACACACACACACACACACACACACACACACACACACACACACACACACGTGTGAAGTATTTAGTAATTGCATTTCTATGTACAAATTCTGAAACTATTTACATAAACAATGTAATATCTTTCTTTCTTTCTTTCTTTCTTGTAGTTATAGAAAAGCCTGAGAAGAAGAATAACCATAGCAGACATTAGAGGAGTGATGGGGCGATGGTGCAGGAAGGTGGAGGTCTCCAATCCAGTGGGTGAGTGAGTGAGTTAATTAGTTAGTTTAATAATAATAATAATAATATATACAATTTATATAGTGCTTTTCTAGGTACCCAAAGTCGCTTTACAGAAAGAGTACAGACATATTTATTAGAAAACTATTTTAAAAGGTTTAAAAGGTTAAAAACTAGAAATCAAAATCAAAAGAGGGACAAACAAGAAGGGGGTGTGTCAGTGTGTGTGTGTGTGGGGGGGGGGTTATGTAGGGAAAGCCAGTTTGAAAAGGTGGGTTTTGAGTGTGCTTTTGAACATTTTGAGGGTGGGGGCAGCTCTGATGTGAGTTGGGAGTGAGTTCCAGAGAGAAGGGGCAGCCACTGCAAAGGCCCGGTCTCCCCATGTCCGTTTGTTAGATTTGTGGGGTTCCAGTTGGTTGGTAGTTTCAGTCATGATTACAAAAGAAAAACTGTACAACATACAATTTGGTCAACAAGATGACTATTTCGCCCCAAACAGGTATATTGGGTGAACCCGAAGCTGATTTTGCCCACCTTGTTATACCATTTTAACCCATTTTAGGCGGAAACCCCTTTTGGTGTTATAGCCTTATACGTTATGCTTTAGCTATTTAAAAAATAGAAGATCTACAAGCTCACCGAGTGGCGTGCTATACGAGCTTGTATAGGTCTGCTATTTTTGAAAAAATCGAAGAACGACTGACATATAGAAACATAACTTTTTCAGAAAACTTTTTTAGAATCTGATCTCAGGTCAGACGGTATAGCATTTGTGTGTCCTATATACGTGCAGGTCTGTACATCTGTCTGCGTGCCCGTCCGTCCGTCTGTCGGCTTGTGTGAGTCACACCTCTGTAAAGTCAGTGTCACCTTGACCTTGAGGTCAGCCGGGGGGGGGGGGGGGGGGGGGAAGGAATATGGAGGTGAGTGCCCTTGGAGAGAGAGGGAGGGAGAGAGAGAGAGAGAGAGGTGACAGAGAGACAGAGTGACACGGCCAGGGCAGAGGGAGAGAGATAGAGAGAGAGGAAGAGATTAGTGGTGTGGTCACACCTCGCGTTCCCCTCGGACGTCCTGAGAGAGGTGAGGAAGGGTGCGATGTGGCCGACGGACGGAGAGCCCTATCTCTAAAAGGCTGTTTGTCTGGAGGTGATGGAGGGCAGTTGGGGGCGGGGGGAGTGGGTGGGGGGGGGGGGGGGGGGGTGTGAGGGGTTCATCCCCCGGGGGAGAGATTTGTGAGTGGAGATCGTGCGATTCACCTCTCCATGACACCGGCACCAAGGATCGGTGGGGGTGGGGGCAGTCAGCCAATGGTCAGAGCAGACACACACACACACACACACACACACACACACACACACACACCAACAAAGGTGCGGGTATGCAAAAAAAAGTCTGGAATGCACACGCCAGAGTACAAGGCAAAGTGTGTGTGTGCCTGTGTGTGTGTGTGTGTGTGTGTGTGTGTTCCGCTAAAACGGACAAATACACACATGCACACACACACACACACACACACACACATGGACAGACGGACACACGCTTTAAAATTCACACAAAGTGCAAGGTAAAGTGCTTGTCCCTTAACACGTGCGTGCACAAACTTTTCCCCCCAAATCCTCTTGAGGTTCCGATAGGTACTCTCCTCTCTCTCTCTCTCTCTCTCTCTCTCTCTCTCTCTCTCTCTCTCTCTCTCTCTCTCTCTGAGGTTCAATTTGAAGCCCACTCGCCCCCTGCGAGGCCTCGCGCGGCCGTTGAGTCACCGGGTCACACCATAGCTCAGGTTGTCTCCGGAATGGCTTTCAGAGTCTATTAGCGGTGTTAGGTGGCTGACCTGAGCGCCCAAAACGCTTTAGCAGGACACCATGCCTCTTGTACTCTTAAAAGCCACACGGCCCACATGACACACCGAAGGTGTGAAGAACCTTGAATGTACTCCGGAAGATTCTCAGCCCTCTTTTTGTTGTTTTTTTTTTCATTTCAAGGACCCCCCCCCCCCCCCCCTCCTCCCGTCTGAGGGTCAAATGGGGGTCCGTGGAATGTTATAGTCCCTCCTTTTGCTTTACTTTATTTGTTTATTTAGACGGGACACCGCATAATTAGTGAACAATGTAATGTAAATACTAGAAAAGATGCTAATTTACATCTGCAGTCTCCACAAAAAAATAACAAGCAACATTACATTACACAGGGAAAAAATGAACCCCAAAACAGGTGCAAAGTATATCTAAAACGTAAAACATTTTATTTGGCTCATAGTTATTGCACGAAAAAAGGCATTTTATTTGTATACTATATGGTACGTTGCGTACAAAGTGCAGTATTACATTTTAGTAGTGCAGAATTGATTATGATTGTTTATACAAGTTTGGTTATACAGTTTTGTTAATGTATTTTTAACGCTCTCAAACCGTCATTTACACTGTGGGTCAATTGAATAATTTACAGTGTATGATTTTACAGCTGTTGAAGTTGTTGGATAATGTTTACATTTGTTGAATTCTGCTTGTATATCTCTCTGTCTCTGTCTCGCAGAAATCGCATGCTGAGGGTGAGACAAATTCGAGTCTCTTCTCTAATAGGTAATACGTGTCTTGAGACAATGTTATGGCACTATCTAGACTGAATTCGGTTGAAGTGTACAGAAATGGAACCAAATGTAATCGATGCAACGAGAAAGGTAACGAGATTCAGACCTGTAAGGGTCCATTTGGAACCCTGGTTGGTCCCTGGACCAGACATTCTGAAACGTTGAGTCATTGAAGGTCTGTTGGAGATTTGATGAGAATCTAGATTTCATGTAAAACAACGTGTAGATTGTCTGATTAGAGGTCGCGTTGGATTCGAATGAAGCTAAATTGTGGCTTCTCACACAAGCCACAAATAATGGATAGAAATAAAAAAAATTATTAAATAATAATAATAATAATCTCACCCTCTTCTTTACACCTGTACACCTATGACGTGACAACAAAATATGCTTCTTATCTTATCTCTAGTCAAAATTGTGCATGTCAAAAAGGCTGGTGTGGGCCTTTAAATTGTCGAGTTGTTTTTCTTTACCGTCAACATAAGCAGTCAGTCTGATGTAAGAAAAGAGAAAGCGCCCTGAGTGTTCACTATGTGTGAACGTGAACCATCCATGGTTGGACAGATGGTGGAAGGTCTGCTGTGACTTCACTCACAGAACGGTGAGCCTTGAGGCTGTCATGGCATCCAGGTAGTGGTAGTTATCTTAACCCATTCTGACCTGAGATCAGATTCATACGAGGTTTCCCACTGGACACACACTGGTTTGATTAACCCATTCTGACCTGAGATCAGATTCTAGAAATGTCAGTCGTTCTTCGATTTTTTCAATAGCTAAAGCATAACATGATGCTAACACCAAAATGGGTGCCCGGTCAGAATGGGTTAAATAACTGCGTTTCTCTGAATGGAATTCCGGGAGGTTATTATCCATATACTTCTCTTTTATTTGAAGACGCAGAGCTGGCAGACTGTTTCTCTTCTGCATATTGTTCCTGTACAAAAGGAAGGCTGAGAGGGAGACGGCATAGCAGAGCTAGATAATGGGCAGGGAGAGAGAGAGACAGTGTAGGAGACACAGACAGTAGGACAGCGGAGAGGGAGACAGTGTAGGAGACAGACAGTAAGACAGAGCGGAAAAGAAAAAGAAGAAAGAGCTAGCCCTGAATGACCATAGCAGGTCTGTAACTCTGACAGTGTTTTTATTTATTAAGGATGTGCAGTAGCAAATAAAATATTTGAGAACCACTAGTACTAGTTTTGGACAAGTAATCATCTGCCATAGAGTCATACATATTCTGAATATTGAATAATGAATTGCCTTTAGCGCTTTTCCAAGTGCTTCACAATGGTTCATTCATTCACGCATTGGGAGGTGAAGCGGCGAACAGTCGACGCCAGCGTCCTCACTTCCCACATTCACACACCAATGGTGGCGAGCTCACACCGACCGACTCATTGGAGGCACTGTAGGCCAGGAATCAGTGTCTTGCCCAAGGACACATAATATCAAATAAAATCTAAAAGTTGCCACGTAAAAGACCAAGTCTTTGCCACACACACATTTGTCTGTGTATACATCATATTGATGAACCCTGAGACAGGCGGTAATAAAGCTGAGAGAGAGCCAGTGTAAGAGAGACACAATTAAGGTATAGGTAAGCATAGTATTTCATCGAAGGGTAAAACATGAAATAAATATTCCACAGTATATGTTTCATTATGGGTGGGACAGGGGCCCACCCACTTGTAACCCTGCGACCCAGTGTCGGGGGGGGTCTCTGCTTTGGGTTCTCCTTTTAATGTGCGGGAGAAGTGTTGGAGTCATATATGACCCGCACGTATTATCGTTAAGCGGCCCATTCGAACAGCTGCTTACTTTCACCGGAGACCGCCGGTCCCTTGAGCCCCCCCCCCTCCCCACGTTCCCGAGCCCCCCCTTTCCCCGCGCTCCACAACCTCCCACCGCGCGATGTGAGAACTTCCATGCGATGAAGAGAGAGGTTTCTCCTTCCAAATATAACAGCCCGGGCTGGGGCCACGCATCGGTCCTATTCTGGGGGAGGGGGAAGGGGAACTGGGCCAAATGGCTCGGCAAGGCTTACCGGTACTTACTTTATAGTTACTTATTACAACAATTGACAGGATTAAATAATGGCAATGGACACTCGAGTCCAGACATGCCCCCCTCAAAGATTATTTGGGGGTAATGTACGAGAGAGAGAGAGAGAGATGGGAAGGGTGTTGAAGTTAGTCGTCCATCAAGGTGTCCGTTAGGAGGTAGCGGGAGCATCAGAATAGGTCCTCGTCTTCAAACACCTTCAATAATTCAACACCTCCTCAACGCCGCGGGCTCTACAAGACTGAAGACTTCCCCTGTTCCCCTTGTCCCTGTGTTCCCTTCAACCTGGATAACTCCGAGGAGAGGAGAGGAGAGGAGAGGAGAGGAGAGGAGAGGAGAGGAGAGGAGAGGAGAGGAGAGGAGAGGAGAGTGTAAGAAAATAAGCCGTTTCAAGTGGAAATTCTATGCAACATCAAATATTGAACGTGAGAATGCTTCTTGTGTGCAGAGGTGGACAGACAGTAGCTGAGTAAATGTACTTCAGTACTGTACTCTGAGGATCTTTTATAGCCTACTGTAATTAGGCTATTTCCAAGACAAATATTTAACTTTTACTCAGAGTAAATTTCTAAGGAAGGCTGTGTTTTGAGGGGCTATAGGACATCATCCTACACAAAATAATGTGTAACCTTGCCCTGCTAAGCAACAGGAGACAGACGCTCTCTTCAGATTATATGACGTGTTGAAACTCTTGTCACACTGTTTGAAGTGGTTGGGTTTTTTAGTTGTATGTATGCATGTGTGTGTGTGTGTGTGTGTGTGTGTGTGTGTGTGTGTGTGTGTGTGTGTGTGTGTGTGTGCGTGTGTGTGCGTGTGTGTGTTTGCTCAACCAGCAGTTAGTTTAATCGTGATTACATCTGAAAACAGTTCTGTTAAACTCCACCCCCCCCCCACTCCGAGATTAACTCAACACCCCCCCCCGAACAATTCTATCATGTTCCTTCATCAGTGTGTATCTTTAAAACATGACCAGCCTATTGTTTTAGACCAGGATATTGTAATTAAGTGTAATGTGCTCATTAATCACTGGCCAGACCTCTGTCCCATGAATTTATTGCCTTTTTAAATACCTGGGCGCTCAAGGTGAGAAATAGCTGTGCTCTGTGTGAGCTGGAGGCAGATGTATGTGTGGTTGTGGTTTGGGGTGTGGGTGCCTGTGAGAATGACAGTGCTGGACAAAGTACTCACATTCTTTACTTAAGTAAAAGTGTCAATACTGTAAAAAAATACTGTCGCAAGTAAAAGTCTCGATTTCCAAATTGACTTCAGTAAAAGGAAAAAAGGAATGGTATCAGAATGTATACTTTAAAGTATGAGCTTGTAGATCCGCTATTTTCAAAAGATTGTATACATTTGAGGACTTAATTGTGAAATGGGACATTCTGCATATTGATACTTTCTACTTTTGGTACATTTTGATTGTTTTACTAGTAAAAAGTACTATTTGGATCTGAGATCTATAGTGGATCGTAAAAGCAGGCTACTGGAAATTGAAAATACACGAGTAAAGTGAAAGTACCTCAAAATGTTACTTAAGTACAGTACTTGAGTAAATGTACTTTTCACAACTGGAAATAATGCTCACAAAGTGAGGAAATAACTCTCACTAGAGCCAAATACCAGAAGCTCGGCCACTCGCTCACTCCAGCATGGTGGTGTTACAGTGGTAACTGTGACTGGTGACCATGCAGAAATATGTGACAATCACATAATGTCAGTGTCCGAATGTAAGTCGTTGTGGTTTGTTTATTATAGCAGAGTTGAACCCATAGCGGTGTTTAGGCCACTCTGTGTAAGTTGTGTGAAGTCACATATTTCAGCAGGTCACCAATTTTACCATAACACCACCATGCTGGAGTGATGGGTTGTGAGTGAGCGAGTATATGCGGCCAAGATGTTGGTTATTGGAATTTGGCCTGAAGTGAGATTTAGGCAAACGCTTGAAGGTTTGGAGTGTGGGGTGCCCATGTGAGAAATGGCAGTGGAGGAAAAACGCATGAGTGCACTATTCTGACAGAATATTTAGTTTTAGTCACATGGCATCTGAAATGTCTCAGTTTAGTCTAGTTTTAGTCAACTCAATTAATCTACAGCTGAAGTGGTCTACAAAAAGACATGTTGCCGCCGTATGCTTGTTATAGTGTGGCGGTATTTGGGGGGTGCGATACCGTGCATGTGCAGCCAAGCATAACATGACTCATCTCACTGGATCTGTTCTCCACTAGTTCCTGCCTTTTTTTGCGTAGTTGACAGAATTGTGACCGTAGCTTAGTTGTTATTTAGTTTTCGTCAGTGTCTGACATCAGTGCATGTTGATCTCCACATCATGTGTATTTGACTAGGCTATGGGGCTATATTTTCATCACTGCCTTTCCTGTTTATACTATTTTGAATAGTTCAAATAATAGCCAAAATGAGCTCGCAACATGTCGATGTAGAGTGGCTATAGTTGAAAAATGTAAAGGAAGTTTAGGGATAAGCCGTATACCGTATATATATGCAGTGATGATAGCCCAAACTGTGCATTTGAGGGGCAGGCGGACGGATGGTAATGTACTTTGGTGGATGGTGAGTCAGTCAGACAGACAGACAGACAGACAGACAGGTTTGTTTTTCCTAAAGCATCTCTCTGTTCTCATCATCTTTACACATGTTGAAAGTTCTGTATTC
>NC_137885.1:10052454-10077454 GCF_963924005.1 Protomyctophum bolini
ATTCAAATTCCAAGTGAAAGTAGTGGCATCAATATTACACTACCAAAGGGAAAGCACTTAATTTGTTCAAAATGTGAGGTTTCGGCTATCAAAAAAAATAGCCCATCTGCAAGCACTGGTGAGCTTTAGGGCTTAAATGGTAAAAAAAAAGAAATACCATTTGCCTGTGAGATGGTAAATGGTGCATTTATATATAGCACCATTTATCCATAGATAAAGATAATCCATATAGATTGTGCATTATACATTCACCCATTCACACACCCATGGCGGAGGAAACCATGCAAGGCACCACATCGGAGGGGTTCAGCGTCTTGCTCAAGGACACTCACGGGGGGAGCCCGCGGGAAATCGAACTCAGAACCTCGCGGTTGCCATACGGCTCTTTCTACCGGACACTCTACCCCTGGGCCACGTACTTCCGCCCCTGAGATGTAGTGGAGTAGAAGTATATAGGCTATAACGTATATGAACACATGGAAATACTCTAGTAATGCAGAGAGAGAGAGAGAGAGAGAGAGGTGTGCTTTCTTAGCCAACTTGTCTGTTGAGTTATGGCTGTTTCTCCAGCGCGGAGGCTTTCAGGAGTCTCCCTCCTCAGAGTGATTGAACTTTCACTTAACACCGGGTGTATAAAGTGAATTTCCCACGTCGGTAATTCCTCATTCGGCTCCGCGTCTCCCCTCAGGTTCAGCCTCTCCTCATGCTTCTTTTCTCTTTTCCCTGGCTCTGTGTTGCTGCCTCACTGTGCGTTGTTGTCAGGACGGGCGGCGAGAAGAAGAACGGATAGAGTATCAACTTAGTCTCCTCTCTGTCTCTCTCTCTCTCTCTCTCTCTGTGTGTGTGTGTGTGTGTGTGTGTGTGTGTGTGTGTGTGTGAATCTTAAAATATATATATATATATTTGGGTGCTTTATGTTAAGTTAGACTTTGCTTGCACCTGCTGTGACATTTGAATAGACAAGAAACGGTAACAAATGCCATACTAAATAATATTTGTAGATGATTTGGAAATATTTTTTTAGCGTTTCTTTTGCCCCCCCCCCAACTCTATTTAATGTAATTATTTTTTTTGTTACGGTAGAAACACTTTATTAAATTGTGTGAGTTCCATCTAAGTTGTGTTTGAACTCTTCAATGACGTTTTTGAGCGGAGCCACGCTGTCTGTCTGTGTTTTGTGTAGCATTGAAAGTCTGTTTGTACAACAAACTATTGACCCCTGCAGCATGCTTATTGGGGTCACAGACATATCTATATAACAAAAATATAGAAATGTAACAGTTTAAATCCATGATGAGTCACGCCACACGGAGGGTTTCATACACACATGCGTTGAGACGTGGCGGGAATTCCAGCCAGGGCACAAAAATTCAGTTTGAATTGCATGTCGGACCTCTGTTACTGTATGTATCTTTGGTCCACGACTCCACGTACTATCTAGTCTGACACGCATTAGTCCCACAGCCTATACCCCGAACCCTAACGCAACCCTATAACCGCACGCGGAAGCCGCGGGTGAGTCTTAACCGGCCACGCATGTCGGACCACTGTTATGTCGGACCAACATATTCCGCCCCCCGGTTGTTTCACGGGGATAGGGTTATACAATTAGAGTCAGGTCGTGCTTAGAGGTGGGATTTTACATTTAGAGGTTAGGTTCACGGGGTTGTGGATGGAGTTATGGCTGATTGACACTTATCTGTGTGTCGGTGTCATGCACTGACACGCACTGATCTATATACACTATAGGCTCACCACAAGCTTGTATAGAGCAGCTATTCTTGGCTATGGGTTTAGGGTTAAAAAATGGCATTCCGTAATACAAACGTGTGTGTGTGTGTGTGTGTGTGTGTGTGTGTGTGTGTGTGTGTGTGTGTGTGTGTGTGTGTGTGTGTGTGTGTGTGTGTGTGTGTGTGTGTGTGTGTGTGTGTGTGTGTGTGTGTGTGTGTGTGTGTGTGTGTGTGTACGTGCGTGTACGTGTGTACAGTATGTGTTTAATATGTGTGCGTGTGTGTCAGAGAGCTTGAAGATATTCACGGAGCATCACAAGTGTCTTATTTATCCGGGGGAGGAGATTGAACCCCGGGGGGGCTGCATGGCGACTCTGTCTGTCTGTCTGTGTGACAAGCGTGACACCCATGGAACCGATGCGTCTTTAAAAAGCCTGCGCACGTCCCCCCACAAGAGGATTCCAGACAAAAATAATAAATATGCAATCATATATTTATTACTTTGTTTGGCACTTTTGTCAAACTTTATCCTCGAGTCCTCCGAATGTTTATTTTCGATCGGAAAGCCAAAGCTCGGCCAAGCGCTCGGGGCAAAGTTCAACTACATAATATGTTGTGAAAGTAGTAACAATACCACTTTGTTACAAGTAAAAGGTTCTGCGTTCACTGAGGCACTACTCTGTTTTTAACCCGCGGTTTGATGTGGAAGTTGCTGCCATTTCTTACCATTGAGCAAATAGAGCCTTCCTGCTTGCTCAGGGTATAGATTTAATCTTGACCATCAGTTAAAAAATGGTGTCAGATCCTGTGTCTATGTGAGATATGACCTTTGACATGAGCTGTGTCTCACTAGAGCGGCAGTGGCTCAGTGGTAGAGTGGCCAGGATGGGAATCGAGGTTCCCAGTTCGATCCCGGGCTCCCCCAGAGTTAGTGTCAAAGTGTCCTTCAGCAACACTCTGCTTTGCTCCCGATGTGCAAGTTGGTGCCTTGCATGGTTTCCTCTGCCATTGGTGTGTGATGCCAATACTGTAATAGCATCAAAATATACTTAAAGTAGTAAAAAAAAGTACAGTAAAATTATGTCCATTGGCCATTTCAGGATCGTATTATAATATTTAGGATTCTGCAATAACATGAATGATATTGCACTATTGACTATTAACCACTAAGTATTTTTGTACATTTTTTTGTAAATCAGTGATGTTATGGAGGAGACCTATATATACGTTATTGACAAAATGTAAATACTCAAGAAAAACATTGTGTACTAGTGCTGAGTAAATGTACCGTCACTGTACTTTTCAACCACTTTGTATAAAGCTCATCATGAGCCAGTCAGGCTTCAAGAGTTCAAAGACGGACGTCAGTTTGGACGTAGACGGCCGGATCAGAGACGGCTCCTTCTCTTGGTCTCCGTGGCTAATTGTCTGTCTTAAATCCTCGACGGCCCCTATGGCCCAGCGGCGTGGGGGAATAGAGCTGATAGCTGTGTGACAGTGTGTGTGTGACTGTGTGTGTGTGTGTGTGTGTGTGTGTGTGTGTGTGTGCGTGTGTGTGTGTGTGTGTGTGTGTGTGACAGTGACGTCTCGACCGTGTGACAAACAGACGCCACCGAGGATCAGCGTGAAAGGAGGCAGGTCCTTCCCCCACCGGAGAGAGACGAGCCGCCGATGCGCTGTGACAACGTCTTATTAAAGAATTCATGTGGGGAGGTCTGTCCGCCCGTCCGTCCGTCCGTCCGTCCGTCTGTCCGTGTGTGTGTGTGTGTGTGTGCACGAGGGGACATTGTTTGCGCTTTACATAAAGAGTGCTGTAAAATCCGGTCAAATTTCACTCGACCACAAGTGAAAGTTGCACGGTCAAAGTTGCACGGGAGTTAAAATAGTTTGGGGTACCACTATTCAATAGCACAGGCAGCAGATGTGCCAAATGCATGCTCAAGTTGGAATGCCATGCTTGGCTATAGAGGAGATATTAGGCTTATGAGGTCGGGGCAGTACTACTTTTGTTAGCCAGTATAAAGGCCCATTCGTACTCCACTATAGGTGATAAGCAACTCGGACTCTTAGGCGATAACCTCATCACCTAAACGGTGATAACGAGTCGAGGCCATCATTCTCGCGGTGATGTCCTTCAGCATTGACCCTCCCTCTGGTTGGCTCCGTGCCTGCAAAACCAAGCGGACCGCCCAGCCCAGCCCAGCCAACTTCTAAACCTGTCAGTGAACGGGGTGATAGCCCAGAGCGAAACGGGGGAGATGTCGGTCAGTAAAAGCAGAGAGAGATGTCAGGGTGAGCTGCTACTCACCTAGTGGAGTATGATTGGGCCTTTACTGGCTCACAAAGTAGTACTGAGTTGCTACTCACCGTGGTGAGTGACGTAATGTTGTAGTTTTCTAAACTTTAGTTGCTTTGCACCTAAAACCTAAAAAGAGTACTGTATGTATGAATGGGCTCTAGTTTCGTCCAAGCTCTCCCTACTACTTTGCCTTTCTTTTTTTCTTACTCATTTGAAAAACATTTTTTAATAGTTCAAATTGCCAATCTACAAGCTCACAGCATGTCGATGTAGATCGGCTAGTTGAAATATTCAAAAATGATTTTCAAAATAGTAAAAACTAAAAGTAGTTTAGGGATAAGGGGTTTAGCATGGAGGAAAACAGAGCCCTACTGCAAGTGTCCTATAACCTGACACCAGTCAGGAGGAGTATAGCCTATAGGAAGACGTACAGTTATATGCATTAACATGCCTTTTACCATACAGACTGGCTAAAACAACATTAATATTCATTAAAAATGATTCGTTTCAGACTTCAGCCTTTTACGGTTTAAATCGTTTTTAAACCAAAAATGGACTTCTCCTTTAGTGTAACGATAGCTCCGGGTCCACACAGGACTTGAAGTGACTTGTCTTCAGACTCGCTATAGTCCATTCACTTTGTTCCGCGCTTCCGTTTGTAGAAAGACCTTAACGAGCCAGCTCGCGCCTCGACGCGAGTCAATTATTAGAAAATTGTCCAATTTCAGCCATTCGCTGATTACATCAATAAGATCCCTCCTCCACGCAGGCCATCATTACATCAGCTATACCGCCGCATAATGACACTCATTTATATGGATCTCATAATGCAATATTCCCAACAAAGTAAACATTTAGTGTGTGTGCGCACGACCGTGCGCGGGTGTGTGTGTACTTGTATTTCCTACTATACTTGTAAGGGCTAAATGTCCCCAGAAGTATTAGAATTTGAGAAATAGACATTGTGAGAAACATTACGGTTTAGGAAAAGATTCAGATAGGGTTAGGGATTATGCATTCAGAGGTTAGGTTTTAGGATTTCGGGTAGAGCTGTGCGCAATTTATACTATACCACATCTACAAGCTCGCAAAGACATTCGGTGAACTTATATAGATCCGTTTTCGGCTTATAGGGTTTTTAGATTATGGATCAAAATCGCAAAGAAAAAAACATGAATATGGCATTCATGAAATCTCTGTCTTTAAACGTTGATAGTCCTTATGAGTATAGTAATACAAACGTGTGTGTGTGTGTGTGTGTGTGTGTGTGTGTGTGTGTGTGTGTGTGTGTGTGTGTTGTATGTGAGAGAAAAGTAAACGTATGCGTATGAAAGTAAAGAGAGAGAAAACACCAAGTTTTTCCGCGCTGAGACCAAATTGGCAATCATCCATTTGCTGCCTCCTACCCCCTTGGTTATAATGAAATTGCCTGAGCAATGGTTGAAATAAATGATATAATTCCAATGTACACACAATTAAACGGGCGAGTAACAGCTACTGTGGCATTCACCTCATAGCCCGGTTTATGATACACACAAAGCAAAAAGCCAAACCTATAAATAATAAATACAACCCCCTGATTATTCCGAGTCCCCGAGATTTGCATAATTATTGTTTTTCGTCGGCGAGCATCTGTTAAAATTGCAATCCCTTCCCTTTGTTTCAAACGAGCCTTCCCCTGCCGTACCTTCCCTCATCGCTGCACTGCGGCGCACACATGAAAAAAAAAAGAATAAATTGGTGTTATAAGGAAGGGAAGAGAGGAGGAGAAAAAAAAAAAGGCCTCATTTATAATTAATGGGGTGGTCACAGTCGCGCGAGGGGATATTGCTGCAAATGTGCCGCTATTACTCTGAAAGGGTGTATGCGTGTTGGAACTGCATGCACGCGGACCGGGGCGGATCTGCGCCGGTGTTTTACTGCAGTTATGTGAATGCTTGTTTCTCTCCCCTCGCTCTCTCGTCTTTTAACCCATTCTGACCTGAGATCAGATTCATACGAGGTTTCCCACTGCTGGACACACACTGGTCTGATTAACCCATTCTGACCTGAGATCAGATTCTAAAAAATGTCAGTCGTTCTTCGATTTTTTTTCAAAAAATAGCAGACCTACAAGCTCGTAGCGCGCCACTCGGTGGCGCGCTATGAGCTTGTAGATCTGCTATTTTTCATTAGCTAAAGCATAACATGATGCTAACTCCCGTTCAGAATGGGTTAAATCACTAAGCGTCGGTCTACGTTTGCCGTTGAGCCAAAAGCACCTGACTGTAATATTCACCCTGTCTGGCTATTACGCTGAATGGCTGTTTCACGCTCGTCTCGGGTGAAATGTCGAGCTGCGGCGGAGAGAGCGCGGGCCGCTCTGGGTTTACAAGCGTCACTCACGTACAAGGAAAGATGTTGTGAAAATCACAATCAGAATTGTGTTCTCAAAGACGCTTACAAAGGCGATTTTGTCCAATCTGTATTGGTAGAGTATGTTACTTCAATAGAACTTATACTATTGGCGTTGGTTGTATTTTGTCTCCCTGCTCTTCTATTGAGACATTTAGATGGTGTCAAAGGTCATGTCTCACCCATAGTTTTAGTTTTAGTCTTATCTTTAGTCGACTAAATATCTTAAGATTTTAGTAGACTAAATCTACAGTTGATTTGGTGGACAAAATGCATTTTTTTTGCGGGCCTTGATGGCATCGTAATGCCTGAATTTACACTTGGTTCCATGCTGAAAATAGAGCGCAGCGCCCGAGCGCAAACCAAACATAAAATATATTCACCACAGCTAGTCGACGGACAGTCTTTCGTCCTAGTTTTAGTCGACGAACTCCCTCCCTCCCTCCCTCCCTCCCTCCCTCCCTCCCCGCCCTGCACAGTCTAGCAGTGTTTATAACCAAGCCAAACATTAGCCAGGTGACTTATCATGGAGGCCCGGGCCGAGTGACCTTTTAATACGGGCTGTCATTGATCCGCGCGCCGCACGGCAACGCACTCTCCGTCCCAAGGTGATAGATTATTCAATTAACTATTGACCTTTTCCTGGGCCGCTCGTTTGTCGACGGAAATGCTTTTATGACAGCGCTACGGCTGTGGAAAAAAAAAGAATAGCGGACGGACGCTGAGTTTTGATTTTTCTTTTTGGGGAGTCGATTTACCGTGTGCGTACTCTCTCTCTCTCTCTCTCTCTCCCCCCCTCTCCCTCTCTCTCTCTCTGACTTCCATTCCTTTTCCTCTCATAAGGTAGACTGTTTTGATTTACTTTGTCTTATAATGAACTTTGTCGGCTCCCTCTTTCTATACCTTATACTTATAGTTCATGCATGGGTATCTGTATTACGGAACACAGGTTAATATCACAATACTCATATAGTATTATATATATCATATATATTATTTTATGCTGTTACAATTTAAAAATAGCAAACAATAATTCAGGATTCAAATATAGCAAAAAATAGCTTGTAGACTATTCTTGCTATCATGTGTCCCTCTGGAGTGAGTATGGAACTATAGTGGCACTCTGGAGTGAGTATGTAACTATAGTGGCCCTCTGGAGTAAGTGTGGAGCTAAAGTGGCCCTCTGGAGTAAATGTGGAACTATAGTGGCCCTCTGGAGTAAATGTGGAACTATAGTGGCCCTCTGGAGTGAGTGTGGAACTATAGTGGCCCTCTGGAGTAAGTGTGGAACTATAGTGGCCCTCTGGAGTGAGTGTGGAACTATAGTGGCCTTCTGGAGTGAGTGTGGAACTATAGTGGCCCTCTGGAGTAAGTGTGGAGCTAAAGTGGCCCTCTGGAGTAAATGTGGAACTATAGTGGCCCTCTGGAGTAAATGTGGAACTATAGTGGCCCTCTGGAGTGAGTGTGGAACTATAGTGGCCCTCTGGAGTAAGTGTGGAACTATAGTGGCCCTCTGGAGTGAGTGTGGAACTATAGTGGCCCTCTGGAGTAAGTGTGGAACTATAGTGGCCCTCTGGAGTGAGTGTGGAACTACAGTGGCCCTCTGGAGTACAGTAAGTGTGGAACTATAGTGGCCCTCTGGAGTAAGTGTGGAACTATAGTGGCCCTCTGGAGTGAGTGTGGAACTATAGTGGCCCTCTGGAGTGGAGTGAGTGTGGAACTATAGTGGCCCTCTGGAGTGAGTGTGGAACTATAGTGGCCCTCTGGAGTACAGTAAGTGTGGAACTATAGTGGCCCTCTGGAGTACAGTAAGTGTGGAACTATAGTGGCCCTCTGGAGTAAGTGTGGAACTATAGTGGCCCTCTGGAGTAAGTGTGGAACTATAGTGGCCCTCTGGAGTAAGTGTGGAACTACAGTGGCCCTCTGGAGTGAGTGTGGAACTATAGTGGCCCTCTGGAGTGAGTGTGGAACTATAGTGGCCCTCTGGAGTGAGTGTGGAACTATAGTGGCCCTCTCCAGCTTCAATGTTGCCCAACCCTGCTTTAGTTAATGGGTTTCATTAGTGACCGTGGTTCAGTGGATCCCAGGGCCCCTGTAGTGGATCCCAGGGCCCCTGTAGTGGATCCCAGGGCCCCTGCAGTGGATCCCAGGGCCCCCTGTAGTGGAAATAGGACTGTGGTTTGTTCATATAGAACTCATCAGAATCCATATTCGCGTCGTGAGCTTTTGAGTGTATGCACTTCAGTGACTCCACCACCTCTTTCTTTCTTTCTTTCTTTCTTTCTTTCTTTCTTTCTACCCATTTTTCTGGCCAATTGTGTTGTCACTGCTGTTGTATTACTATGGTCACCTGCCAGTGAAGAGCCCCCACCGGGAGGACGTACTTCTAAAAGCTGCACTGCACTGCTCTCCCGTAGAGAGAGAGAGAGAGAGAGCGCTTACTCATTGCTTCAGAAAGCTCTGCACTCAGCATTGTTGCTGTCAAGGGCCCCGAGACCTTTTTACACGTCCATACATTTCACTGCACTTTGCAGAGCCGCCCGGCCTCTCTATACTCCGAGCACTTCGACTGGTGCATCGTGGCTCTCGCTCGATCCGTTGCCAAGTCTGAGGTTCACGCCGGGACGCGGTGACTTTTGACGTGGGCAAAGCGCGTCGGACACAACAAGACGGATGCGGCTCTGCTGAAATCTCGCTGTCGTCGTCGTCTTCGGGTCGAGCAGCACTTTGTAATCTGTGTGGTGGAAGTGATCGGTGAGCAACGTCGAAGTCGCAGAGAAAGGGTCTGCGGCGCGAAGGGAATCCGTCTGCCTTCCCGTCTGCAGGGTTCAGTGGTGAAAAAGTACCGAAAGTAAATGTACTGATGATGAGGCAGATCTGTCTCGTGTGGAGACAGATCTGTTTCGTCGAGTCTCGTGGAGCTCTATTTTCAGCATGGATTATAGGCCCGCAAAATGCATTTTGTCGACCAAATCGACTGTATAGATACAGTTTTCAAATGTATTATGCAGATCTACAAGCTCGCAACGCGTCACACCGCCTCACATCGTACGCTTGTAGATCTGCTATTTCAGCCTTTTCAATGTATATGAAAATGTTTCAACGTGGAAACGACTATATTATGACAAAATAATTGCGATGATCTCAAATCATTGAGATTAGACGATTATGTCATTATTGTGACAGGCCTATAAATGTATATACTGTTTTTTTTTTTCTTTCTTTTTTTCAAGAATGAGGCTCACGTAGCACCAAAGTTAGCCGCAATCAATCACAGGAAGGCAACCTTTATCTAGAAAATACCATCCTGACATCGCATTGTTCGTGGAGAGTGTGCTCCGACGTGGGCCCACGGGGCACCAACGCACTGGGCCCACGGGGCACCAACGCACGGGGCCCACGGGGCACCAACGCACGGGGCCCACGGGGCACCAACGCACTGGGCCCACGGGGCACCAACGCACGGGGCCCACGGGGCACCAACGCACGGGGCCCACGGGGCACCAACGCACTGGGCCCACGGGGCACCAACGCACTGGGCCCACGGGGCACCAACGCACTGGGCCCACGGGGCACCAACGCACGGGGCCCACGGGGCACCAACGCACGGGGCCCACGGGGCACCAACGCACGGGGCCCACGCGGGGCACCAACGCACTGGGCCCATGGGGCACCAACGCACGGGGCCCACGGGGCACCAATGCACGGGGCACCAACGCACGGGGCCCACGGGGCACCAACGCACGGGGCCCACGGGGCACCAACGCACGGGGCCCACGCGGGGCACCAACGCACTGGGCCCACGGGGCCCCAACGCACGGGGCCCACGGGGCACCAATGCACGGGGCCCACGGGGCACCACCGCACTGGGCCCACGGGGCACCAACGCACGGGGGGCCCACGGGGCACCAACGCACTGGGCCCACGGGGCACCAACGCACGGGGCCCACGGGGCACCAACGCACTGGGCCCACGGGGCACCAACGCACTGGGCCCACGGGGCACCAACGCACGGGGCCCACAACGCACGGGGCCCACAACGCACCAACGCACGGGGCCCACGGGGCACCAACGCACTGGGCACCAACGCACGGGGCCCACGGGGCACCAACGCACGCACGTTACGGACCAGCCGCGTAAACAACAACACAGCGTTATATAGAGACTTATTTTTAGACAGAAACACTGCTACGTACGTCGACACCCCCACCCGACCGACCTGCCGTCTCTCTCTCTCTCTCTCTCTCTCTCTCTCTCGCTCTCGGTTAAAGTAGTGTAGTGTTAAAAATGCATGAGCGACGGTTATAAAAAGGGGAGGCTCATGCATTGTTAAGCGGGGCTCCATAACCTGGCATCAGTCGTCGGGTCGGTGCGAGTGCAAGCTATCCTCGCTGCGCGAGACGTCGCGTTTCAAAGAAAGAAACATCGTCTCTCGGTCGGACACGCTGAATTATTGATGGTCGGACAGATGTTGCGCTGATGTGGAGCTCGTATGAGAGCCGCGGTGCTCGGGCCATAGGTGATGAGCGCCGATGTGACGCGCGTGTGTGTGTGTGTGTGTGTGTGTGTGTGTGTGTGTGTGTGTGTGCGTGTGCGTGCGATGGAAGAAGTATACTCACATTTTGTAGGCTATACTTACGTAGAAATACTGTGATGTAGATGTTACTGTACAAGAATAAGTCCCATATCGTCACTTTAACACATTTTCTGTCAGTTATGTAACATAAGAGGATGAAATACCGTAGTAGGCCTTTCCCCAAAAAGTGTGTGCGTGCGCTGCAAAGCACTCTTAAGATTAACCCGTTTTGTTAAAATGATGTTAAATCTACAAATAAGAAAGCGTAAACTGCAGGTACCTACTGTAGATGTTGTATTATTAATAGATGTTTATGTGTTCATCCAAATGCGGGTATACTCTTTCTTGCCGGCTGCAAAGCACTGGAAGATGAAGCCATGTTTGTATAAATTACAGTATATAGAACAGCGTACAGCCACAGGTATATATATATATATATATACACGTGTTTTATTATTTATAGATTGTGCATGTATGTCATGAATAAGAGGCATGACAGGAAACTGTTGTCATTTTGGCTTATTGCAACTACATTAAATCCAGGGTCCTGTATTGGCTATATGACATTGGAGTATTATGTAAAGAAATGGTAAAACATTTCTCAAGTTTTCACATTTTCAATTTTACAAATGTTCACAAACGCACACATCGTGCATATACACTGTATACCACTAAGTGTTTAATGATTATGAAAAATCATCGAATGTTTTTACAAAGCTCTCTTTTCTTTTCTGTTCTGTTCTGTTCTGTTCTCTTCTCTTCTCTTCTCTTCTCTTCTCTTCTCTTCTCTTCTCTTCTCTTCTCTTCTCTTCTCTTCTCTTCTCTTCTCTTCTCTTCTCTTCTCTCTCCAGTAGTGTTACCTATGATGAACCGCCCCTCAGCGGTTGACAAGCCGCTCTCAGCAGTCGGACAAGTCCAATTGATTATACCAGTCAGTCACTGTACGTGCGTGCATGCGTGCATGCGTTGCATTCAAACGTGCAACCCCATGTTCAACCTCCTATATAACCCTTATGGTTCAACCAGGAACATACATGGTATACTTCAACATTTTATATTTTTATATCAACAAGTGAGCGGTGGGCCTTGAGGGGGTTCCAGGTGGTCTCCAGAGAGTTGCTAACCAAATGGACCCTTATAGATCTTTAACTCTTGAGAGCGCTCCCATGAAGAGTTCAATTATTGTTACACATGTGCATTGCTTAATTTACAAGAAGGCTATACACAACTCAACGTTTGTCTGATATGATCTCTCCTAATGGTATAAACGTCAGCACAGAATGGACAAAATCCTGTCCAACGACAACAAAATATCAGTTAGTTAGTTTTGGATCCGAGAGGCTAAATCTCATCAAACGGTGGTCCGTCCAACACAACAGAGCTTTGTACTTGACCCTTTCTTTTTTTTTGTCTGCCTATAGATACACCTACACACTGCATGCCTTTCCCCCCCCCCCCTCCACCAAAAAAAAAAACAGCCGATCTTCAAACGAACGCCCACCGCGTCGAGAGAGATTGTCTATTTTCATCCAACGTCGGCCTATATCAAGTCACACCCCAGAATAGAGCCCATCACACTATAAAGGATACATTATAGTTTAACCCCTAGGCTCCCGCTGGACTGCTCCTGTCTATTAAATCACACATACATCTCTAACGGGGGCCCCCCTCCCCCTCCCTCTCCCTCTCCCCCCTCCTTTCTCCCCCCCTCCGTCTCTCGTACTCTTTTCATCCCTAATTGCCGCATATCCCCGTCCCGCCGCGTCCGCTCAGTCCCACACATCACTCAACCAATTGGCTTTGACAAGTCGGGGAGCCGTCGCTGTCAAAACTGTTAAAGAGTGAGAGAGAGAGAGCAAGCGGAGAGGTGTGTGTGTGTGTGTGTGTGTGTGTGTGTGCGTGCGTGCGTGTGGGTTGATATTTAACCCATTCTGAACGGGAACCCATTGTGGTGTCGGCATCATGTCATGCTTTAGCTATTGAAAAATAGCAGATCTACGAGCTTGTGTAGGTCTGCTATTTTTGAAAAGTCGAAGAGCGACGGACGTTTTTAGAATCTGATCTCGGGTCAGAATGGGTTCATCAGACCAGTGTGTCATGTGTCCAGTGGAAACCTCGTATGAATCTGATCTCAGGTCAGAACGGGTTAAGAGGCGCGGTGCCTAATAGATATCCATCATGTCTGGGCAAAAGCCTAGCATCATCTGCGCGTCTGTCGCTCAGATCAAGACGTCTTACCCCCGCCGCGCGGAGCCGACGCAAAGTTATTACTCTGCGCTGATGACTCCATGCTTCTTGTGCGAGGCGGAATGTGACAGGTGAAGAGAGAGAGAGAGAGAGAGAGAGAGGGGAGAGAGAGGCTCAGGGAAAACGTGGGAGAGAGAGGAGGGGGTGGGGGGGGGGGGGGGGAGAAAGGGAGGGCTGGTTACAACATGAATAAGTCAAGGAGGAAAGGAGATATTAAATATTCATCCTGCGCGATATCACTCTTTGTCACATCCTCTTTAAGAGGGACAAGGACAGGAGTGCGACTTAGATCCTCCCCCCCCCACCACCCCCCCCCCCCCCCCTCTCTCTCTCTCTCTCTCTCTCTCTCTCTCTCTCTCTTGTGCAGGGGAGGGACAGTGTGTCGCACCGCATCACGTCGTATAGGTGAACAGCGGGGCCCGAGTGGAATAGCATTCGCTTCGGAAATCAGTGTTTGTTTTATTGTCGCTGCATGGGAGCGCCCCAGAGGGTGGGGGGGAGGGGGGGGGGGGGGGTGCAGGGTCTTCACGTTCGTGACACGCAAAGGTTAAACAGTCCCAGCAAATGCGATCAAATCAAGTCAATTTAAACCGGCAATTCATGACCTGCGGGGCTGTTGAGAATGTTGCATTCAGATCCCTGCAGTTCATTGGCAAAATAGTTAATTGCGAGGTTGCCCATGACAGCGCCACAACAGGCCATTATATGAACTTTCAGGAAATCCCGATTTCCTTAGTAGCTTCACAAAATATCTGTCTGACTGCCCCCCTGGTTCAGAGCTGTAGATATTGTACTGGTCTGTAATGTTGTGTTGGGTTCAGAGCTGTAGAAGTGGCTCGCGTTGCCACTTCCTGTCAGAGCAGTGAAAGGCTTCAGGAATGTCACTGTTCCTAAACACGTGTGCGTGTGTGTGTGTGTGTGTGTGTGTGTGTGTGCGCGCGCGCGCGCACGCAGACACACACACACACACACACACACACACACGCACACACACACACCCCACAAGCCCCTGTTCCTAATGAAAACACTGTGGATCTGAACAGGAAGTCCTCCCACAGTGCCCCTGCACTGCTAAACACACACACTTTCTCACATGCACTGACACACACGCACATGCACACGCACGTGCACATGCACACACACACACACACACACACACACACACACATGCGCGCACGCACTGCCTGAATATTTACACAGTCATAGAAACACACATTCTCACACCCACACACTCATGCACATCCTCTCAGATTCAGTAGGCTAACTGTCCCCCTCGTGAAAGCGTGCGCGCACACACACACACACCACACACACACACACACACACACACACACAGGGCAGGGCACGATGATGGGAAACATCAAACATCTGGGAGGGACCACTTTTTCCCACAATCCACTGATACTTCACACGCTAAAAATACACTCACACAAATCCACGCACGCACGCACGCAGGCACGCACGCACACACGCAAGCACGCACGCACGCAGGCACGCACGCACGCAGGCACGCACGCACCACAAGCTGTATTGTAATAATAATGTACCGGTCATTTTAGTAAAATATTTGCATTGAACACTTCATTTTCTGACTCTCCTGTGTGTCAACCAGACTCTGTGTACATTATACTGTACTATACAATAGTAGTAGTACTACTAGGGCAAGCTGCATTATAGTATTATAACAATAAACATGAGTAAAACTAACCTATCATAACGGGGAGCCATGTTGATTTTACCCATAACTTTTTTCACTATTCTCTTTTGTGTGTTTATTTTACGTTAACCACTTACTTTAACCATTCGACCGGCCGGCACCCCTCCATGGCTCAGAATTCAGGACCCCAATTAGTTTGTTGTGTTTGGGGCCCAACGTTCACGTGACACAAGGCGACAACGTCTTTTGTGTTAAAACCACGTTTCCCAATCAACATAACGAATCAAACACGCACGTAGACAAATCACACTCGGATGGCAGGGTGGCGTGGGTTTATTTTTTGCGCGCGCCGCGCACACAAAAGTACAGTGAAAGCGTATATAAAAATGTAACCCGGGGAGAACCATTTTCCATGCCATATGCCGCCGGTTGTTTTCCCATTAATTTACCGTCTCCGTAACTCATAATTGCACGTAATCACCACCTTTGTGTTGCGACATGTCAGCTGCGGCACTCTGACGACACAAAGGTACACAGATCGGCGGCTCGCGCGGCGCGCGGCGAGTAAACAGGTGATATATTTAGACTCCATATGGCGCTGGCATCTGTCTGAATGCACGGCCGCGTGTGTGTGTGTGCGTGTGTGTGTGTGTGCGCGTGTGTGTACGCGTGTGCGTGTGTGTGTGCGTGTGCTTTCGTACTACCTCTGATTATCTCGGCTTGTACACTGAGATGTGTACCTCGTTGTTGTAACATTTTACAGATGGTCTGGAAAATAGATAGAACAGAGAGAGAGAGGAATATATAGAACAGAGAGAGAGAGAGAGAGAGAGAGAGAGAGGAATAGATAGAACAGAGAGAGAGAGAGAGGAATAGATAGAACAGAGAGAGAGAGGAATAGAGAGAAATATATATTTACAGTATACAAAGAGGGAGAGCGCAGTGAAACGCATTCAAGTGCGGTTACAACAAAGCATACATACACAGAGAGCACACCTGCGCACACAAAAACATAAACGGGTCTAAAAAGCAGGTGGCTTGCGCACATCCAGTCCTTGGCTGCATGGTGCTGGACACCAAGGTAGATACATATACGAAGGTACATGTGCAGAAGTGGTCCGCACGCACACATGGCTTTGCTCCAACAGTGTTTGTTTGTTTGTAGTAAAACGCCATTTTAAAATTAGGACACAACGTTTTGGCCGTGAGCGGCCTTCATCAGGCGATGAACCTAAACACAAACAAGTCACATAGATCTATAGGTGACTGCTCAGACTGAGCCGGATCTCCTGAAATCCCATTCGAGTCACATTTGTGTAGTTTTGTGTTTAGAATTATTTAAAGAAATCTGATTCCAATCCGGATGTGGCACAGATCTCCTTCAGGCTGGATTTAGACCCTCTATGCAGTTACTTATTTGAGTTGCACTTTATTCATTTGTGCTATTTTTGGCAAAATAATAGGAATGCTGGGGTTCAAGTGCAATATTTATATGGTTGTCATCCTCACGTCTGTTTTTTGAGAGACAGAGAGAGAGAGAGAGACACACACACATATACTGTAGAGACAGAGACCGACAGAAGTGGACATTTACTTAGTAAATCTGTGCTTAAGAACAGATTCTGTACTTCGACATGTAATGAAAAGTAACCGTCTCTTCTGCTTCGACGACACATTGGACTTTTTTTTGCAAAGTTCTATAAAGCTGATGAAACTCCATAGACTTGCGAACGCAGCATCACTCATCATATCAGTTTTTTATATGTGCGTGACGGAAATAGAAACATACAGAAACAACACACACACACACACACACACACGTGCGAGCGCACTGCACACACTTTCGACTGGCTCTCGATGTTGTGAAGTTCATGATCTTTTCACCCGCCACAGCAAAATGTGGTGTCACTTAATTTCCACGAGTTCCTGCGTGTGTGTGTGTGTGTGTGTGTGTGTGTGTGTGTGTGTGTGTGTTGTGCGTGTGTGTGCGTGAGTGTGTGCACACCGCAACCTGCTCATGATATTGGTAACACCAACACGCCACGATAGTTGGAGAGCAGAGGATTAAAAAGATGCAGTGTGAAATATCTCCAAACGTGTTTCGGTGCGAGGAGGGGGGGGGGGGGGTGGGGTGGGGGGGGCGGGGTCACGGTCACAGACAGGAAGCACGATGGAGACAGACAGCGCGTCTGCCCTGTCACTCTGTGTCCCTGAGCATCACAATGACCCGTCTTATTACAGAGAAAATAGACACAGAGAGAGAGTGAAAATGGGAGGGGGCGGGGGGGGAGGACAAGAGAGTATTGTGTGTGATTCTGATGTTTGCCACAATCGATAGCTTGCGCTGTGCCCCTGGAAGAGAAGGAGAGGGGCGGTGGGGGGGGGGGGGGGTGTCTTTGAAAAAGATCCATATCTCACCAAATATCACCCAACTGAGCGGAGCGGATTCTGCTATACTATTGCAGATGGCCTAGTTTTTGAGAAAGCGCTCTCTCTCTCTCTCTCTCTCTCTCTCAGCTGAAACTTGCACACAACGTAATTATTCTATAATGTCTTTCATAAAATATACTTAATGATATTTCCTTCTAAACTTCTTCCTATATGTCCTTCCCCCGTCTGTCCTCAATTCAATTCAATTCAATTCAAAGAGGCTTCATTGGCATGAGACAAAATAAACAAACTATCAAAGCAATGCATGCACATTTGAATGGGGAAGGAAATGTAAAACAGAGCTGCGTGTTGCATTGCAACTTAGCGAAAACTATCTCGCAAGAATTGTGCATTTGAAAATATATGAAAATAGTGCAATAATATGTGCAAACACTGTCATACTGATTCAAATGCACTCTCTGTCATCATCGTCCTCATCTCTTAATTTGGCAGCGTGTCCAAAGCCCAAACTGAAGACGAACCCCTCTCCTCCTCCTCCTCCTCCTCCTCCTGTCAGACATAGCGGGGGTGTGTTAGCTCGCCGATAAGAGCCGCGCTCCAAAAAGGACGGAAAATGTGACTTTTTTTTCTCTTTCCTATTTTCTTTTCTACGTCTGTCTCGTGTGATTAAATCACGGCACTTTGTTTGATGTGCGTTGGCTCCTTTTTATAACTCGCTCTGGATCAGAACACGTCAGCAAAGTATACCCGGAATGTAAATGATATCAGAAGTTAAGCTGCGATCAGTGCAGGCGGAGAGTATAACTTCACTACATTTACTTGAGTGCTGTGTGTACTTGGGTATACAGTACACTTTTGAGGTATTTTTTACTTTACTGGAGTATTTTCTTTTTTCAATACTAGTCCACTACATCCCAGAGGCAAATATTGTACCTTTTACTTCACTAATGCTTGGAAACCGTATAGTTACTTGTAGATTTAGATTAGTATCGTAATTCATACATCAACCACTTCAGCCCCACGTATACTTTCGCTATTTGAAAATAGCCGGTCTAGAAAAGCTCTCGTAGATATGCTATTTGTACAGTATATGACTATTAGGATGGAAAGGAATTGAAATGTATTTATGCATTATAATGATTTGAAAACTTGCGAAATAGACATTCCGCATAATGACTACTCGTTTATTTGTGGTACTTTTGATCATATTTTGATTATTCTATTTCTTTATATTTTTATTCACCACGTGTCACAAAGCAACACATTGTATAGTAGATGCTATTTTCATTGATGTATTGACATTTGGATATACTCTATTAAAGTCAAATGAAAACAGCTCAAAGTTTTAACCAATTATACAGTACTTGAGTACAGTCAATGATATCAGGAGTTAACCCATTCTGAACGGGAACCCATTTTGGTGTTAGCATCATGTTATGCTTTAGCTATTGAAAAATAGCAGATCTACAAGCTCATAGCGCGCCACCGAGTGGCGCGCTAGGAGCTTGTAGGTCTGCTATTTTTGAAAAATCGAAGAACGACTGACGTTTTTTAAAATCTGATCTCGGGTCAGAATGGGTTAATCAGACCAGTGTGTGTCCAGTGGAAAACCTCGTACGAATCTGATCTCAGGTCAGAATGGGTTAAGCTGTGATCAACATCAACGTCAGCACTGCGGTGCGGTGCGGCGAGCGGGCCAAGTCCGTCTGTGAGATTACAGCCTGAGATGAGACGTCTCTCGGCTTGACAGCATATCTCTGAATTATGCCAAGACAATAATGAGCACACACGAGGATTAAAAAGAACGGTCGCTGCACGTACGTGAGACGTGTGAGATTAAGTTAGGGGTGTTATAGACTAGTCTATGAAACAAAACAACAGTGAATTATATATGTATAACAAAACGCAGAGAGAGACAGAAGGAACGTACAAAGGACAGAGCATGCGTCCTCCGTTGTTGCGGAACATATAGTATGCCAAGCTCCTTTCCTAAAGTTTCCACTCTTTCTGTGTGTGTGTGTGTGTGTGTGTGTGTGTGTGTGTGTGTGTGTGTGTGTGTGTGTGTGTGTGTGTGTGTGTGTGTGTGTGTGTGTGTGTGTGTGTGTGTGTGTGTGTGTGTGTGTCGCGGGCCCCCAGGTCCCACCTGAATCAGCTTCATTCCCCCCATGACCAGTCAGCCCTCTGATACCTCCAGCCGGGTCTCCTCTCCTCTCCTCTCCTCTCCCCTCCCCTCCTCTCCTCTCCTCTCCTCTCCTCTCCTCTCCATGTGAGCTCATGTGTGTCCAAGCTGAAAGTGCTTCGGTGGTGTTTGTGTATCTTTGTGTATAGTGTCTCCTGTGATCTCTGCGTGCTTCCCTCTGACCACATTTCCATGGAATGATGATGATGGTTTTCAACCCACAACTCTCTCACTGTAGTTCATCCGTGTAAACAAATCACTGATATGATGACAGAGGAGAGACAGAGACGGAGCATTGAAACATATATACTTCTCATTTATGTTTTTTCTTTTTCCTTTCTTTTTTCATTGACCCCCATAACTCTGAGAGTCATGTACACAAATGACTCCGCAACAGAGACAGACCCGTCTGTCTATATTTGTCCATTTTGAAAGACTGAGAACTGTTCCATTGAAGAGGTGTGGAGTTAAGGTACAGTTAGATATGGGGAGACATGCAGCAAGAAAGAGACATAATGCAAATGAAAGTAACAATATAGAGAGATGGCAGACAGGCAGGCAGACAGACAGACAGACAGACAGACAGACAGACAGACAGACAGACAGACAGACAGACAGACAGACAGACAGGGCAGTGAATGTACAGCGTAGTGTTGGTGTTGGCAGCAGTCTGCAGGCAACATGGCGCCACCTCAAATACTGCTCTGTGGTCACAGCCTAAAACCCCTGCTTCACATGGTGCTCATTCTGACTGAGAGAGACTGAAGACAGACAGACAGAGAGTCAGACAGACAGACAGAGAGAGAGAGAGAGAGAGAGAGAGAGATGTCTGCGCGGTAAAAGTTTTGTTGATAATTAAGAGCTGGAGGGGTTCTCCGTTTCTTTGGCAGAGACACACGTGCACGCGCACAAACAAACAGGCGTTATTATGACATTATGTGGAGAGGCAACGGCAACATGTTCTCACACACAGTATACAAGGCCAGTCCATGCCAGCATATATAGGCTCTCTGCATACATAACATAACTGTATAGTGCCGCGTTTTCCACAATGTGGGCATATACCCCTTGTCCTGTTCCGGATCAGTTTCCCATGGCTTATGGCTTTGTGTTGGCTCGGCAACACATTAAAACACAGGAAACACATCACATCATCGTCGACTTCTTTTGTGTTTCCACGTTCAGTTCTGCAGCCGAGCCAATCAACCAAAGCTATGGGGAAAATGAAATGGGACAAGACATACATTCTTAGCATTACGAAAGGATGCATGCAATGAGTACCGTGACTCAATTGAGTCTCCACTGGGCATCAAAGGATTGGCTCACGAATGAGATGAAAACAAAACAAAAATCTCTGTGAATTTAAGGCCTCATGGAGTGTGTAACTGATAGAACACAATAGATCATCAATAGATCATCATTAAAACCAGTTTGTTTGTTTGCCTGGGTGACGGCAGACTGCTGGGCGAGCGCTGGTGCTTTGGCATGGGGGGTTAAGATCTTAATTTTCGGGCCTTATTGAGAACTCTCTAGTTTTCGCCGACTGCCGCACTAATAACTTTGGGGCAGGCCCGTCTCTAGAGTTTAAATGGACAGGTATCAGTCAAAAGTGAGAAGGATCAACATACAGGTATGGGATGTCGGAATAGGTCAGCTATGGAGATCTAAGGGTTTGAGGTCAGATGTGGAGCTGCTGGCCAATATTGATGACATCAGGGATCTCCATATATGGGCTTAATATTGATGACATCATCAGGGATCTCCATCCCTGATGATGTCACGTGATGTCACATGATCCATCCCTGATGATGTCACGTGATGTCACGTGCCCGACCAACCAACAACACACTGACGGGAAATGCACAATTCCATAGTTTACTGCGACCTTCGGTCTCATTAAATATTCTCTGTATAAATGCACTCTCCCTTCTATAACACCTTATGCCTTGAGGTTGAGGTTGAGAACCAACTGGTCTATATGACTTCGCGGTTTGCGAGGAGACGCCATCACGAGTCATTCACAGCGCTAGCGGTCAACGTTGCCCTCCGAAATATCCACGACGACTTCAAAAGGCGGAACGCGGCCGAGATGAAGGGAGACAGATAAACATCGCCAAAGCGTTTGAGTGCCACAGAGACTGAGAGAGAGACAGAAGTGGCCCTGTCCCACACTCCCACAATCCCCTCCTCTGTTTCGCAAAGGTTGACGCCGCGCAGATAATGTCTGGTCTCTCAGAGAGCGGTGAATGGATGTCTCTCCATTATACAACGTGGCTTCTCAGAGGCTTTTAAAACCGCTGTCACTTATGAGTCACGCGAACAGAAAGCTCCGTTCATGAGGTGGGTTCAAAATGTGGATTGCCTCAATTATGCAAATGGGGAATAGTTTTGTGGAGCACAATGACATGAGTAATGGGGCCTTCTCGCCGCCGTGGACTCCGTGAACAACACGGTCATTTTCCAAAATAAAAGCTTACTCGATAGAGGATGCGCGTGATTGTTGTGGAAAGGATTCAAGGACTCAAATTCGAACACAGCACGGAGCACTGCAGTATAGCAGATCTACACAAGCTGGAAACGTGTTTTTTTTTAGATCTTGTAGATCTGCTCTCTCTTGGTGCTTTTGTGTGACGCTGTAGTGTGTTCAAATAGTCATTACATTATCATTATTTCATAATATATTATAATGTATGAAAATGTTTGAATATAATAGAGAGATAAGAGGTTTCTGCCCGACAGAAGACGAGCTAATGACAAATACAAGTCTGGGTTCTTGAATAACATCACAATACAGACAGACAGGCAGACAGGCAGACAGACAGACAGACAGACAGACAGACAGATATTTGAAGAGAAACCGGGGAGAGAGAGAGAGAGCCTATTCCTTGGAGAGACTAGATGGATAGAGTGTTGACATTTTAAACAACCCCTGGTACTCCCTCCGAATTGATTAACATCAGACTACTGTGTGTGTGTGCGTGTGCGCACGCACCTGTGTGCGCATCGTGTATATTGTTGCATGTCTGAAGACGCACGTGTCTGTGTGAAATACAGAGAGAGGGAGGGAGAGCGTGACGCGTGCACGAGCGTGAACAAAAAACCACATCCACAACAACAGCACTAATAAACCACTCCAGTCAATTGGACACTTCATAACAACAACATGCAAAGTCCATTTCATTTTCCACCGGGTCATAAACAGTCACTTTGCACTCCAAATCGCATCACACTCCAGCCTCCGCTTGTGTGTGCTCCGTCGGATGACAGTGTCGCGCGCCGGAAAACGGCAGACGCGCGAGCTCACCACGCGCGCCGCGGCTGCAACACGCTATTTTTTTATTGTTATTATTATTCCTTCATAAAGCTATAGGCTTCATTTACACACTGCAGACCTTCAGGCATAAACACGCCGTTTGTTTGGGGTGTTTATTCGTGTATTAAACGTATTTATTTGCTGAATATCTGTGTTTGTTTTCGCGTACGCGGACACACTTCTTAATCTGATCTGTGGAGGGGGAGGGGGGGGGGGGGAGGGGGCCAGTCAGTGAGTGTGCATGTGCGGTGCTTGGCAGATAATCAAAAAATGAAATTATGCGCAACTTACTTGCAGGCACTTAAAAAAGATAGACGCGTGCGTGTGTGTGTGTGTGTGTGTGTGTGTGTGTGTGTGTGTGTGTGTGTGTGTGTGCGTGTGTGTGTGTGTGTGTGTGTGTGTGTATGTGTGTGTGTGTGTGCCTGTGTGTGTGCGTGTGGGTGGGTTTGGGTGTGCGCGTGCGTTCATTTCTTTAAGAGAACCTTTGCGTCTCACTTTGTTAGCGAGTCTCTCTCTGTCTCTCTCTTAAGTGCATAGCCTCAGAAAGAGAGAGAGAGAGAGAAAAACTGAAAACCAGAAAAAAATAAATTAAAAAGGGGGAAACATTACTAAAATATTCAGGAGCATCTTCCTGAAAAGCCGCACACATATATTTTTATGTTTTATTGTTTCCTCCGCGTAAGGAGCGGGCAATTATTTGATTTCCCCGAGTTATGAAAACACGCGTGCTACGGGAGGAAAACGAGCAATTTGGGCTTTAATTGGCGTCATTTTTCACCGCGCTTGGCGAGGTACTTACCTCACTGACATCCTCCCCCCCGCCCCCCAACACACACGCACACACACACACACACACACACACGCACACACACACACACACACACACACACCCTCCCACGGGGGTAAAATTGCACATTCATATCCCCCTGAATGGTGATGAAAATTTCATCTTGTTTTTATTCTGTCGTAATTGGGATGCACGTTGTGTTTACCTGCAGAAAGAAGAAAAAAGGCCCTTCGTATAAAATGTTTATTCGCTCGTGATGTTTTGCACTCGGTAATGATAATAAAAGCACTCGTTATGCACCCGCGGAATCCCTCGCAATTAACGTAATAAATTTAGCCAAAGTTTAACGCACTTTGTTGCCTCGTGTGATTTTTCTCCCTTTAGAGAACTCGAGAGGACTTTATATCACTGGATGTCGTGGTGCATGGCTCGTCCGATCTCTCTCTCTCTCTCTCTCTCTCTCTCTCTCTCTCTCTCTCTCTCTCTCTCGTGTACAGTTGTGTACATACTGAGGATTCCACACAAATCCACCACGCCGCGAGCTGAGAGATATACGCAACAGCTGGAGAAATGAATATCGTCTCATGTCGGCCGGAAACCTCGTCCAAAGCTGTTACCTTTCAGGATTATTCTGTGTGACACTGCAGTGTGATCAAGTATAGGGACGTGCGGGGCGAGCGCTGGCACTTTGGCATGATGGGTCAGATCAACATATGGAATGAACTCTGTACTGGCCATATATGGAGCGTGTCTTGAGTGTATACAGGGTTTGATGAGGTCAGATCAACATATGGAATGAACTCTGTACTGGCCATATATGGAGCGTGTCTTGAGTGTATACAGGGTTTGATGAGGTCAGATCAACATATGGAATGAACTCTGTACTGGCCATATATGGAGCGTGTCTTGAGTGTATACAGGGTTTGATGAGGTCAGATCAACATATGGAATGAACTCTGTACTGGCCATATATGGAGCGTGTCTTGAGTGTATACAGGGTTTGATGAGGTCAGATCAACATATGGAATGAACTCTGTACTGGCCATATATGGAGCGTGTCTTGAGTGTATACAGGGTTTGATGAGGTCAGATCAACATATGGAATGAACTCTGTACTGGCCATATATGGAGCGTGTCTTGAGTGTATACAGGGTTTGATGAGGTCAGATCAACATATGGAATGTCAGTACAGGTCAGATCCATATATATATGGAGATCTAAGGGTTTGAGGTCAGATGTATATTGCTGGCCATGCTACACATATATGCAGGTCTAGGTGATGATCCAGTCTTCTCCATGTATGGCTATCCAGGGTTTGATGAGGTCAGTGTCGTGATCTTCATATGATGTGACGGCCACATATGGTGGCGTGACGTATATGACCATATATGGAGGTTTGACAAATGAAGGAGGTGTGACACGATTGC
>NC_137885.1:10082454-10089278 GCF_963924005.1 Protomyctophum bolini
AAGAATATTCATCGCGCGATATTAGGCTATTAGTCTACACAGGATTTTGACAAATATCGCTCAGCTTGCACGGAGGGGAGAGAAAATATTTTGGCACATTTTAATTTTTTCTCCCTGATGTGAAAATGATTGCATTAAACACGAGAGATGTCGCAATTTTTTTCTTTTTTTTCTCCGTTTCTTCCGACTGCGTGAAATAAAAGCACTTCAACACGCAGACAGCATGTCAACTTATTTATTTATTTCCTTACTCGGATGTTTTACTTAAGTAAAAGTGTTCATTACCATGATGTAGAAATTGTTCAAGTCATATTCTAAAATGTGGCATCATCAAGATACTTACTTTCACTCACGAGTTTTGAAAATTTGACAATCTTGCAAAAGTAACTAAAGTAGTGGCACAGTGGCACAGTCGGTAGTGCTGTCTCCTCACAGCTAGAAAGGTCCTGGGTTCGATTCCCGTTGGGGACGCTGGGGGTGTGTCCTCTCCTCGGCGTCATCAGTGCCCATACCCGAGGCGGGGTTGGCGAAAGGGCCTTTCTGTGTGGAGTTTGCATGTTCTCCCCGTGTCCCCTAGGGTAGATACCCTCACAAAAAACATGCAGTAATCCTGGTCTCTAAACTACCTCCCCCTGGGCAGCCGGGGGTGCCTGATGGAGGGGAAAGGAACTGGTCGGAATAACGTGTTCCTTCCACGCGCTACATCCGGCCGGGGAAACTCCCCCCTGCCAGGTGAAAAGAAGCAGCTCGGACTCCTCATGCATAGAAGGAAGCATGAGGTCAGTCCGCTGCCCTCCCCATGTACGCAGAGGAAGTGTAGCGCCCAGGATTACATTAGATAATTGACACTGGGTGAAAAAAAATGGGTTGCAAAATCGTGGGCTAAAAATGTATAATTATTTAAAAAAAAGTATACAATAGGGCTTTGTTGATTATAATGCATATTTGTAATACTAATCAAATAGTAACTAAAGCGGTCAGATAATTATCATGGAGTAAAAAATCACAATGTTTGCCTCTGAGACGCAGTGGAGTAGATTTTTGTATTGGGGGGGGAAAAATGTAATATTCAAAGTAAAGTCAAATATATAGCCGACCGCAAAATTGTACTCAAAGGGAACCTCCAAAATGACCCTTTCTTCACCCCGTGGTGACTTGAATTCATGGATATTTATGGGTGAACTAAATCGCTTCTAAGTAGAGTACTTGATTAAATGTACATAGGTACTTTACAAGTTTACACCACTGGTAACACTTCACCCCAGACAGGATGTCATGTCAATTAATTAGTTTTCAGGCAGAAAACTCTCATCTCCATATTGTCTTGTATTTCATAAATGAAGTATATATATAGTGAAAGTATGAAAAGGGTAAAGATTTTTGGTCATACGTGGTTTCCATCCGACAGCGACCATATCTTTTCTTTGCTGTCAGTCTGTGATGGCGTGGAGTCGACAGGAAGTGACAGACATGTGCTGAGATGAAGCTTAATTAGCATTGTCGCCACATTCATAGTAACCTGAGAATCACTGGAAATGGCACGTGTGTGTGTGTGTGTGTGTGTGTGTGTGTGTGTGTGTGTGTGTGTGTGTGTGTGTGTGTGTGTGTGTGTGTGTGTGTGTGTGTGTGTGTGTGTGTGTGTGTGTGTGTGCGTGCGTGCGTGCGTGCGTGTGTGCGCGTGTGCGTGCGTGCGTGTGTGTGTGTGCTTGGGTAACTAAACTAAAGAGATTTTTCATAAAATAAGATAAGGATGCATATTGAATCAAGGAATTAAAACATCGAGGTTCACACGATATCCTGCGTATAGATGTTGAAATGACCCTTTTAAACATTGTTTGCTGTTTTCATAGACATGTCTGCTTGTTTATCTCACAAAATCTGGCAACACTTATAGACGCAATCAATCCCCATAGATGCAACCCCCGCCCATGTAATGCCATTTCTATCTCTGGGACCCCCAATTTTTATTGTAAAATCAATGTTAATTTAACTCTGAGAGTGTATACAAATGGAAACTCTGAGAGTTGTACACTCTCAGAGTTACAGACCCATAAGGGTCCATTTGGTTCCTAACTACTGTATCATTTAGCTGGGGACCCCCTGGAACTCCCTCAAGGACCCCTGGGGGTCCCCGCACCACATTTTGGGAACCACTGCCATCAAACAACACCATTCAGAGACCTGAGCCCTTGTTAAACCCTAAAACAAACACCATAACTTCCCCACAAAAAAACCCCTCCACTTGGACTGGTCCGGTCTGTGACATCATCAGTGATGCCACGAATCATATATAATGGAGTGCATTGGGGGCGGCGGCCTATTAAACATGGTGCTCTGCATGGTGAGTAGAGCATGGAGAAGGAAAAACAAACAAACTATTAGTTCTTAAGGCCTATTCATACTCCAGTTTTAGGTGATAAGGTGACCACCAAAAGGGTGGTGTGATATTTTGTGGCCAGATGTATTTTCCTGTGGTCAAGTAGGACTAAATAATAATAAAGAAATCACCGTAAAATTTGGTAAACAAATACGTATTTAGCCGACTGTTTGAATGCCCCTGCCCCCTGTCAAGAATAGCTAAAACGAAAGAAAGCTATTTTTTTAACAACCTAAAACATGAAGGAAAATAAAGTTATTGTAAGCCTTGCCGTGCTTATCACCTGTTGCTGTAGCGTGAAGCAGCTTGATGTACAAGTACACCCCCTGGACATGACGCTAGCATGTCGCAGGGACTTCCCCCCAATCCAACCCTTGATACTGAGTGCCAGGCAGGGAGGCACTGGGTCCCAGAGTCTTTGGTATAACCCGATCTCCCAGTCCCAGGGCGGACACTCTCTAACCACTGATCTGGTTCTGTGCTTCTCTCCTAAAGGCTATCGGAGTGACACCCATCTCTCCATGGGCGGTGGTGGTAGCGGTCAAGGTCATCAAAGACTCCACTGGTCCACCCTAGAGCCACCTGGACCAGCAGCATGAACCCCCTGCACGCAGAAGGTAGGCAACACAAACCCTATATGTATAATGAACACATTTAGACCTAAAAAAGATGTCCCTGTCAGTGGTGCTCAACCTTTTTCATGTGTAGGACCTCCAGAATTACCTGTATTTGGCCGCGGACCCCAATATGAAGATATATTGTTCCAGGTACTCCCACTCCTTTCGCTCTGAAATAATATTATATTCAAAGATTTTTCAAAAAATAGCATAATGCTTAAAATCACCAAACCACCATCCTGAACCGTTGGAAATTCACTCTCAGCTTCACCCAGCTGCATGCAGGTTGCTCAGGTGCTCATGACGAGCTGTTGGCTTACACACAGCTGAGCTTGTAATTGCCTGCATGTCTGGGTCTCTCTGTGTGGGACGGATGGATAAAAAAATGCCTCTGGCGATAAATGCGCCCCAAATTTGCACAGTGTATACAGAGTTTGGAAGCGCTCGTTGCCTTTAACACAACCGCTGCTGCCTCATAACCTGACTCCGCCAGACAGTGACAGTAGAGTACAGTACAGTACAGTACACAGGGTCTGTGTACTCTCAGGTGGTATGAAGAACCGCCGAGTGATCTCAAACGAGCGCTTCCAAACTCCCAACACTTGGGAAAAAGTATCACCTTCATGGAATTTCTTGAGAGAAAGTATAGCTCATAAAATGTGGTTTGATGAGAACACAAACACTTGCCGATAGAAAGAGAATACTGTAATTCAAGCTTTTCGTATACAGCTGCAGTGTTGCTGAGTTTTTTCGCTGCTTAATGCAGTACAATAAGATAGGACTTTTCTGTCTGGATGTATGGGCTGTCAATGGTACGTAGGTGTTGCAACACTAGATTCAACCCATTAAAATCCCCAAAAATCTAGTGTCTACAAGGTGTCAGCTTTTAGATCTGCTATTTTCGGAATAGAGGTTTTGTGTAGGCGGAGTGTTGGGTGGGGGGGTAAGTGCAGAGCCAGAACCAATGTGTAGTGGGGGGGTCCCTGCTTCATCTCTCTCGCTCGCTCGCTCTCTCTCTCTCTCTCTCTCTCTCCCCCCCTCCCTCCCCCTCTCCTCTCCCCCCTCTCCTCTCTCTCTCTCTCTCTCTCTCTCTCTCTCTCTCTCTCTCTCTCTCTGTCTCAGTTAACAACGTAGAAGACCCCTGTTGAAACACAGTGATTCCATGTTGTGCGTGCGTGTGTGTCCACTCCAGTCTGTGTGTGTGTGTGTCTAGTGTGTGCGCGTGGCGCGTGCACGCCTATCAGAGGGCTTATCTCTCACAGCTCTGATTATGACAGCAGAGGAAGAGAGGGAATTTACTCATAAACCACCTCATATCCTGATCTGCTCTCTCTCTCTCTCTCTCTCTCTCTCTCTCTCTCTCTCTCTCTCCCCTCCTGAACGGTGTGTAACCGGAACAGGGTCATGTCTGCACTGTTGTTTTGGCGTGCGCGCGCCCACGTGCGTTCGTGCGTGGCTACACGTAACAAACTCAGCCTCGGACAGGAACAAAAGAGGAAGTGAGAGGCTGTGCCTGCCACACACACACACACACACACACACACACACACACTGAGCCCCATTAGCTGGGAGGTTTTCTCTGTTCAGTGGTTGACTTAAGCTCAGGCTCAGAGAACATGGGCCCTCCTCTCTGTCCGCAAAAGTAAAAGTACCGTAGCAATACCACAATGTAGAAGTACTCCAGCTACTCCCCCCCCCATGCAGTCCAAAAGGACAGCAGCAGACATGGTTATATTTAACGTGACGTCCATCTCAGGTATGAGGAGGTATACTGTTTTCTCAGGCCACAGGTGGAAAATAATTAGCTTGTGTTCAATGTTTAACCTGTTGATGTACCTGCTGTCACAACGGTGGCTACAGATTAACACGTTCACCTGAACCAAGAAACCTGCACAAACAAAATTGCGCTCACGCACAGTGTTTGAGCTACAGCCAAGTGCGTTGTTACTTTGCACCACTGACCCTGACCCCTTCCCTGGTCCCCCCCCCCCCCCCCCCCCCCCCCTGTCTCCCTGGAATGGTGGGAGTGGTCTCACATCCAAATGAAATGGTCAATGAAGCACGTCGTACTGTACATCCACAGTTTAAAATGCCAGGTGCTGGACAGAGACAACGAGTCAGTTTTTGTACTTACTTCCAGGTGACGTTTGGAGCCTATAGCCTATATACAGATAGGATGAGAACATGTCATTGTATCTAACTGAAATGATACATAAACAAATGCTATAGGGCGGCTATCGGTATCGACATTACAAATGCCATATTTCTTATCGAACTGATATCATGTTTTTGAAGGCTGCAGCTCTGAAGTATTCCATGGGGTAAACAAGTTGGAAACATTTTAAGTAAAAACGACATACTACATTTACATTGTTTGAACTATTATGTATAGTTATCTCTCTCTCTGTCTCTCTCTCTGTCTCTCTCTCTCTGTCTCTGTGGGACGGTGAGGTTCCCACCGGTCCCGGTCGGTCCAGACCTGTTGTTGACCTAGCAGCTCTATCGGGCTCACACATCTAAACAGCACAAGAGGACAGGAGTAGGAGGGGGGTCCGGAGGGGGGTGGGTCGGGCCCCCTGCACAGGAAGAACTGTTAATTCTCCTGGGATTAGAGAGCAACGTTTGCAATTTAGACAGCTGGCCCATTTATAAGCCCCCCCCCCCCCCCCTCCACCCTGTGTGCAGTCTGCAGCATGGTGGCTATAACTAACCTCCATAACACCCTCCTGGGCCACTGCGCTTCTTAATGAACGTATAGCACCGTGTCCTCTGAAACGCACCGACCCCGATCGAGCGCAAACAGTCGTGGGGAAAGTATCAATATAGGCTATACTGCAAAGAAATGCTGCATGTTTACAAGTAAAAGTTTCGGAAATTAAAATATAGTTGAGTAAAAAGTACAAAAGTATTTGCGTGAAATTGTACTTTGAAGTACCAAAAGTAAAAGTGCTCATGGCACAGAATGTCCCATTTCAAGTTTTCAAAGGTATAAAAACCTTGTGAAAATAGCAGATCTACAAGTAGGCGTATACATTGGCTATTTTCAAATGGCTGAAATGCATACATACTGTACTGAAGGGCTGAAATGTATGTTTTGTAAATACTAAATAGCAATCAAAATCTACAGAGTAACTAGTAACTCAAGTGTTGAAATTATCGTAGTGGAGTAACAGTATAATATTTGCCTCTCTGAGAAGTATTGAGAATACTAAAAGTCCTGAAACTTGTAAATACTCCAGTAAAAAAAAGGGGGGAAAACAACTCAAAATTGTACTTGACACAGAATGTACCGTACAGCACCAATACATTCATGCACTTTTCATATTTCAGTGTATTTCACACCTTTTTAGTTGCAACATTTATGGCTATTGCATATTCATGCTAAACATTATGGAGTTGAATATCCGTTATCAATCCTCCCCTCTCAGTGAGGGAGGTGATTAGTGTCAGGAGTGTTTTTTATGTTCGTAGCCATGAGCTTCTATACTTTGGACGCTGTGTTAAACCTTTCTATAAAGCAGTGGCTCTCAAAGTATAGTTTCTGAGGACCCCCAGGGGTCCTTGGAGGGGTTCCAGGGGCAGTTTCACCACTTTAACCCTACAGTATATAATGCATCGGCTATTTTCAAAATCTTAAAACATTTTAACAACACAAATCTTGTATGGGCGTCCCTGGCACAAATTATTTTCAAATTAGACATGGCCAATTCAAATACATAATTAATTGAAATGAAACGTTTGAGAAAATGGTACTACTGTTCTGTGCGGTTTATTTAGGCAGTGAGCTCAAAGTTTTATAGACATTATATTACTTTGCTGAAGTGCCTCAT